>NW_024537625.1:0-225677 GCF_016628075.1 Suillus paluster
ATTGAGTGCTATGTTACCACAAGCAACCGGTCATGTAAATACCGGTCAAAAAATACCGGTTGCAATGGTCTAGATACAATATATCATAATATCCTCTAAATTTATGGCTTTCCCTTGTAGGGCTCATAACTTTGTCAAATCTTAACCATTTTACATGATCAGACCACCGGTGGAATCGCCGGATTGAGTGCTATGTTACCACAAGCAACCGGTTACATAAATACCGGTCGTTGTTGCACCCCATAATACCGGCCCACCCGTCTCCATTGCACCCTATCATGCCGGCCCACCCGTCTTCATTGCACCCCATATCACCAGCCCACTCGTCTTCATTGCACCCTATATCACCGGCCCACCCATCTCCATTGCGCCCTATAATGCCGGCCCACCCGTCTTCATTGCACCCCATATCACCGGCCCACTCATCTTCATTGCACCCCATATCACTGGCCCACTCGTCTTCATTGCACCCCATATCACCGGCCGACTCGTCTTCATTGCACCCAATAACACCGGCCGACTCGTCCTCATTGCACCTCCTTTACCGGCCCACCCGTCTCCATTGCACCTGCTATACCGGCCCACCCGTCTCCATTGCACCTGCTATACCGGCCCACTCGTCTTAATTGCACCATATTTACCGGCCCACCCATCTCCATTGCACCTGCTATACCGGCCCACCCGTCTCCATTGCACCTGCTATACCGGCCCACTCGTCTCAATTGCACCCTATTCTCCGGCCCCCTCATCTTCATTGCACCTTATGTACCGGCCCACTCGTCTCCATTGCACCTCATTTACCGGCCCACTCGTCTCCATCACACCCCAGTTCCCCGGCCCACTCGTCTATATTGCACTCCATTCCTCCGGCCCACTCATCTATCACACACTGGATTCACTACTACTATTCATAATTTCCTATATAGTACATTGCTATACTACCATCTATACTATATACACCCGGCCCATCCGTTTGCCTTGGACACTCCACCCCCTCGGCCCACTCGTCTAACACAGTACAATTATTGCCATGGGCCGGCACCGGGTGGCCCGTCTCTATTGGTACATTGTCACGCCCGGCTGCCCGTCTGAGACGGGTGAATTCACTGAAGGGGCTCACGATAAGGCCTCGACCGTAAGCCACGGATGATGTTCCTCACAGCTCTTGGATTCGCATTGTTGTCATCATACAGGGCTGTGTGTGTGAACAGTTGGAAACCCAGATACGGGCCGTCAACTAAAACAAAGGTGATTGGGTGACTAGCAGGTGTGCTTTGGTTGACCTACTAAAGAGTAAAATGATGACTACCTGGATGACAGTGTGAGGATAATTTTACACATGTAAGACATATCGGACACGTACCCCATGGCTGGTCTTCAGTATGATGCAATCCATCGACAGATCGCTATATGACGGCTGGCCCTGTAATGCTACGTGGAAAGTGCCAGACAGCAAACAAAAATGACACCGACGGTGAGCAGCGACGAACTCAATCGCACCGTACCTTCCACAGAAGTAAGAATCAAGGTTTAATTTGGGAAAGTATACATGCTTTATCTGAAACCTTGTTCCGAAAAACGCATGCCGCCAGCGAAGAAGCACATGCCCAGCACCAGGACTGGGGGGAGGGTCCAACTAACTTCAAAATGTAATACGAGAATGCCTACAAAGATAACTTATATCACACCACTATGTGTGGCTATGAGCTTAGGGTCGCAAGGAAGATAACAGATGTCATAGGACATACAGGATGACTGAACAATTGTGAATTCACATTTCCCGAGGGCGATAATCTGGAGTGTAACCTTCAGCGTGTGAATTTGCAAATACTACATAGAACGCATGTGCACAGAGACGATCAGTTCGACGCCATGAAAAAGGACGAATGGTTAGATTATGATTGACAGATTTTTTTTTTGACTGACACATTTCCCTAGAATTTCGCAGTCGTCAGATTGAAGCGATGAAATAATGGGTTGATTAACGTCACTCATTGGCTTCGAAGGAGTGCCCCCCATACACGATGAAAGGATGATCGCATAAATGCTTTTCCAGGTATCCGGGGCTCTGGCTACTGGTCTCTCCGGGGTCAGCCATGATCATGATATGTAGTTGAGCAGGTGGAACAGCGGGTGACTGAACAGCGACTCCAACGAGTGCGCCTGCAGGCGTCTGGCGCATTCGACTCGATCAATACTTCCAAATCGACAGATTGATTGGTCCAAGTGAAGTCGTGTGAAATCAGCGAGTTCCTTGCTTTCCGCTTGAATTGTCTTCTCGCCATGGGCGTTTCACCAATTGAGGTTCCACCCCATCCGGTGTGTGCCTTGAAAAAAATGTATATTCAATTCCCGTTGCGATCCTCGCTAGGACTGCCCTTATCTTGCGCGCCATAATCGCGTTATTTGCACGGCGCCGGGGATTACAAGGGCACTCACTCGAGTTATAATTTGGATTTGTGGACACACACACGTTGACTCAACAGAAGAAGGCTACACCACACTCGGGGCCCGTGTCAAGCCTGATCGTCCAGAGATCTCCACCAACGAAGATTATCACTTTATCATCGAGTAATGTTGGACAGGGCGACGGATCCCATTGCTGATATCTATGTATGTGGAGTTGATATATCGCTACAGATAAATATGCTAAAGCTTATGTGTTGACTGTTTTTAACCTTGGTAATCGACTTCTTGGGAGTTTATAATTACTTACAGAGTCAGAGTTCGTCGGTTCAGAACCCAACTCATAATTCGAGTGTCGCATTCCCAGGCTTGCGACTGCCGCCTAGTTAGAACTTCCACTACTAGCTAGTATCACTTCTATCCGGTTAATCAATGTTCCGTCACGTTCGTCCAGTTTTCTCCAAAGTCAGACTTTGCGACCACCTAACTCCCCACGTACGTGCATCTAGTTTGAGTACAGATGGACTATGTTAAGATCGTTCGATCATTTTCTTGTTTCCGCAGTGAACGATATTGTGGCTGCATGTTGGTTTTCGGTGATTATCATTTCAATGGTCTGGTTCCTCGCCGAACACATGCATTAATCATTATATAGGTTCAAATCATGGCTTGCTCTCTTATACAACCATGCCAAAAAGCCAGCATGCGGTGAGGTTTCTAATGAAGGTGTGTGTTGGGCTGTGTTTCGATACAATAATTTCATGGTGTCCCCAAATGAACACTCACACCAGGTACGACATGCGTTCTGCTCGCCCGACGGCGTCTTCCTTCCAGCGACCGTGTATAAAGGCTGCGGGCACGGTCCCTAACCATCGACTAGACCTACTACACTAGCACCCTAGTTCCCCTGCAACTACTTGTTAGCATACGCATTGCAAACAATTTGCTTGTAATCACCCTCCTGCTCATACACAGGCCGAGTACTATTGGTTACACCATGCGTCTGTCCTCGCGACGCGTTAGGACTGCCCCAGATATGCATTTCGCCGACCCTATGACATCAAGCCCCAAGTTCGTATACTCCATCTCTTCCTTGCATGTATCTAACATCATGAGTAGTGCCGTCTCGTTGATACCGGACAATCCATCGACCGTCTTCCCGCATAATCCACTAACCCTCGACGATCTAGGAGGCTTCGGAAGATCTGGTTCTATGATAATGGGAAACAGCTCCTCATTTCCATACGCATTGCAAATGTATCCCTTTCATCATAATTATTTGCTCGTCATTCACTCATACTCTTACGCAGGTCGAATCCGATTGGTCACACTTTGCTTGCTTCCTCACAACACGTTGGGATCGCCCCAGATATGCATTTCACCGACACTATGATACCAAACCCCGAGTTAGTATGCTCCTTCTCTTCCTTGCATGCATCTAACACCGTGATTAGTGCTGTCTCGTGGATGCCCCTCTCCCCGTATATTCCACCAACCCTCGACAATCTAGGAGGCTTCGGGACATCTGGTTCTCTGGCAATGGGAAGCAACCACTCATATTCATACGCATTGGAAACGTGTGCCCTTCGTCTTAATGTATTTGCTCATCATCACCCTCATACTCATACCAGGTTGAATCCGAATGGCCACACTTCGCTTGTGCCATCGCGACACTTTGGGACTGCCCCTGAAATGCCTTTCGCCGACCCTATGATATCAAGCCCCAAGTTAGTATGTTCCTTCTCTTTCTTGAATGCGTCTAACATTGTAAGTAGTGCTGTCTCGTGGACGTCAGACAGTCCATCGACCGTCTTATATTATCATGATGGCTCCCTGTGTAATCCACCAACCCTGGATGGTCTAGGAGGCTTCGAGAGATCTGGTTCGCCGGCAATGGGAAGCAACTACTCATCTTCATACACATCGCAAACGTATGCCCTTGGTCACCATTTTTTTTTGCTCGTAATGACCCTCGTGTACAGACAGAATCTGAATGACCACACTTCAGATGCCCTGGTTTCCCCCGCAATACACCATAGCCAACTCAGATAACCCTGAACCTGATATGCTCACATATGATCCCTCATCGTATAACGGCTTCCATCAGTGGCCGAATTTTTTCACTGCTCAGCTCCCGAGCCAGCCACAGCCACCAGCTAGCCAGACACCTTCGATCTTCGTTCAAAAACATACCTCATATCCCTTCTTCGTCTGCTATTGGTTGCGTGGCGATACCCGCTGCGGATATGAAGGAACAGTGGAGCAATTAAGGCAGCATTGTCAACGTAGCCATCTCCGTGAGTGCCGAGATGCGTGTATTCAATGCCGCTGGGAAGGTTGTGAATATCACACGGCGCGGTGACCCCTCAATTCATGTCATGCGGCGCGACTGCATGTGGCGTCATATCAATGAGGTCCATTTGAATCATCGGAGAACTACCTAGGCATCGTGTTACATCCATCACCGCTAGCCTCGCCAGCCGCCAACTGTATTTATTTTATGATGATTACCTGATGTATTTTATTGTGATTTATTTTATTATGATTACTTATTTCATGTGTCACAACGCTGTTTGACACCACGATCTCTCGTGCAAGACAAGGAACGCACAACGAAGGTCCGTAGGTATGTACGATCACGCACACGCATGCGTGACAAGCAAGGTTTTTGGCGACACAATTGGCGCTTCCCGAGTTAATTTATTGCGTGATTAATGTATTTTTCGTATCACCCGCAAATCGTCCATAAGTTCGTATGAACTGTGCTAGATCTGGCTTGGCAACCAGATTCAAATCAAATCTCGTGCATGTCTGTGTGGCGCAGGTCATACGCATGCGTCTCTAGAAGCGCCAATATTCTCGAATCTCTACAGGATGTCCTCGACAGGTCCGCCGTTCATAGTAGTGCCAACTGTTTTACCTGCACTTGCAGACAGTTGCAGACCCTGTAGGTGTCAGTACTGCCACAGTTGCCCAGCTGGTCTCTGTGGTCATCTCTCCGTCCGTTGACCAGTCTGTCCAAACACCCTTGTCAATCCACGTATGTCGACACAACCTACCTGTTGTCCCAGTCACTGTCTCCTTCACAGGTTGTCGTCAAAATAGCCACCACAATCATAGTCGCCGATATAGTGACAACCACGGTTGCAATCACTCCGACGTCAACGACTACAGTCGTCGAGACAGCGACTGCAACAACCACTGTGACCACCACTAGCATGCCGTGGGCCGATCGTACAGCATGGGCAGCTCCTCCAGAAATGACAGATTTATCTGCGTTCAACGTCACATTGCTTCCCCAGCGGGAAGTAAAACGTCGCTATCATCAACGGCTTCTCTGCGCTTGCCAGTGTCCCAGGAGGATCTGCATATGAACAAGATATAAATGAGTCACACGACATCACGAACGTTACGGGCTTTTACCGCAGCCCTACAGCTTCTTTACCAGCAGACTCTGTCAATCCTTCCAGCAAAATCTCCAGGTGGGGCCGAGTTTTAAGCGACGCCATTGAACCTGAGCAATGCCAAGAATGTCACAATGTAATATAGCGTCTTCTTTCCCTTGGATTTCGACTGAGTGAAAGGCGGAAAACTGCCTGGCTTATATGGTGGCCATACAGGTTGTTCTGGGGGTGCTGCCGCCGAAGACTGCCTTAGCACACGACTCATGTGGAGGCCGGGTGGTGCCGGGGAACCATATCTCGACTGTCGATCCACTCGCATTGTTATGAAAAGGGCTGACCTGGTTCACAGTACGCTCCGAAAGAAAAGTAAACAAAGGCCTTGTATTCCAATCCCCAGTCAGTCTGCGATTACGAGTATGGGCTCTCAATAGGCAGGGGGTCGTTCCACTATAGCAGAGGCAATTGGACGAACTTGCGCCAGGACATCGTGCTCAACACACCTGGGAAGCAGGATGGGGCGTTCACTTTGTTCATGGACGGGAAGCAGGCGACAAACCGGACGGACATATTTTATCGTGACGCACCTCAGCAGAAAAAGAAGCCGAAACCAAAGATCACATGCAAATCTTCCACGTCGCCAACTCCACAGCAAACACAAGGTGGTCTGCCGGGAATTCTGGCTGCAGGAACGGCTACAGCACAAGAAACAGTGCAGTCAATCCTCGTCACTGACAGGATCTCTGTCCTGAGTAATATTACCAGCGATTCCAGCAATCAGCAAGCAGTCGGCTTCGTCAGACGTTTCTTCAGCACTTTCTTCGGCGGGCACGGAGACGGCTGGGCGACTCCCAAACAACAGTATGCGTGGTTCAAAGACTTCGCCATGACGCACAACTCCTGATAGGATCTTGACCTATCTAAACTTCCAAAAGAAATCCTGTCCATTCGTAATCAAAGAGCTACCCCGAAAACGATCCATACCGAAAAGGCCACCAATACTTGAGCCCACACCGATGAGACGGTAGAACCATCCGGTCCCCTGATCTGCTGGCTGGTCAACAATACTCTCTGTGGGGCCACCGCTGTCGCAGGCAAATATTGGTAGACTACATATCATCCCCTCCACTGGTCCAATTCCGAAGTGTTCGTTTGCTGGGGTATATAATAGAGCGACTGTAGATTGAGCCTGGAGTAGGCCTGAATGCTGAGGAGTGGTAAAGTTTAAGAGGAATAATATACCTTCCTAAATCAGGGTGAATAAACGCGATGCGACTTTGAGCTTTTCTCCATCTTCAAATTCGACGAGCAGCTCGTGTATGCGTTGCGTCAAGTGACGAGCTCGTGCTAACTTGAAGAGTCACGTGCGGGTAACATCAACGTGACCCATAGTGACTGAGTGTCACGCACCCCTTGACCCTCTGCGAGAACTTGTACTGGCACTCGAATAAAATAGAGGGTCAGTGACACTCTGACTCTCCTGTGCGTTTCCATGTGCTAATATAGAGTGATTATGAAGTCAAATCAACTCACGATGATCCCAAACTCTGTTTCTGCACTCAAGTCAAGACGTCGCGCAAGCATTGCGACACTTCCTCCAGAACTTTGGGAGATCATTTTTGATCATGCCACCTATGTCCCCAGCATTTTCATCCCCGAGATTTACGAACATTCGGGCTCTCTTGGATCCCATTTCAATCGTGACCACCATCCTCTCATCAGACAGGCCTTAGTGACCAAGCGTTACCTCGTTCGCGTCTGCAAAAAATGGTGGCACCTGGCCACGCCGTTTCTTTACAGATCTATCTTCATCGGTCGAGGTCGATGTCTATTATCGCTCGCCAGCGCACTTGCATTATCGGCTTGCGGAAAAGGCGTGCTTCTGGGTGAACGGTCTCTGGGCTCTTATACCGAGAGGCTAGATATCGCGATGCGCGACAAGAGTCAGGCTCATGGGGACGCAGATCTTGACTTGCTCGCAGAAGTCATCTTGTGTCTCCCAAATCTCGCCATTGTATCAGTTGCTGTCACTCCATCTCAGTATCGCTCTTTGTCCATGCCTGACACTGTAATGGATGCTCTTACTGATGTCGCCCCTAGTCTCAAAATTATCGACTGGGCCTCACACTGCTTGCTGCCGTCATTCCACAGTTTGCAGGACTTAGTCATTACAACACAGCAGCTGCATATTCTACACTGTCCTTATTTTGTGGTTGGCCAGACAGATGCGATGGCTAACTGCATCCTCTCCTCGTGCACGACGTTGACTGTTCCAGCAAATGACATATTTTCTCATATGTCTTCAACTCAGTTACCTGCACTTCGGGAACTAGTCTTCCGCTCTTTTTCCGTGGAGTCCGACCCCCTTTTCATTCCATCTCTGGAGAGGCACGGGGGCAAGCTGCGTTCAGTCCATTTGCATTGGGCTGGATATCTCAGCCAGATAAACCCACTACTCGCAATGCATTGCCCACATCTTCGCCGCCTTACGATCACCTTAGATTCTTGGGAGTCGTTCGATATAGAGTCAATCAAACCGCTTCCTGTCGAGTACCTGGGTCTACGCTATCTTCAAGGCCAATTATCCAAAAGAAATTACACATTCGTGTTTTCCGTTCTCGCTCATCTTAAAGACGCAATGCCGACACTGCGCACCATTCGATTCACAGGCTCTTCGAATGTAAACGACTTGTTGAAGAATCATCACAAAACCCTCATTCGCGCCTTGGAGTTATTTGATGGGAGCAAGCTCCGCCTGGAAGATCACGAGGGACGACTTTTGTCAGGTAGAGTTGGATTACGGATCCAAGGTGACATTCTAACTCATTCTGCCTTTTCAACAGATCGAGTTGTGCCGTTGGATGCAACCTCGTGAAATGATACCCGGGCTATAAAGTCGTTCCCTTTCGTACCACACTAGTTGCGCGGCGACAGGCTTGTCGCTCATTTCGGCATTATCCTGTGTTGGTTGTACTACATGACCTCTGGGTAATGACGGCGGTCCTCTAGTGCCAGCACTTGGCCACCAGTCATTGCCAAGGTATGCGAATTACTCTATCGATGGTAAGTTGCCCAGATCCTGCTCATTGTCAATGCCGTATTACCATACGTAGGGCAAAGATCGCTACCTCTATGATATGAAGTTGTTACCTGTACTTGACTCGATCGTGATGCATAGCTTTATTTTCATTATCGTAGGCTTCCACATGCACTTCTGCTTTTCGTTAGTCATTCTGTGTTTAGTATATACGCTAGAGCATCTCGGAACAGAACCGTCAACAGTCAAACATTATTGTTTGGGTGTGGCTTGCCGACACTCAGAACGTGACGATGTCTCATTGCGTGAATGGGCAAATCCTAAATGTGCTCCATTAGTTTTCATGCGACCAAAACAGTTCCAGATACTGTCGGGCGTTTAGACCTTACCGTGAATTAATTGGAATGTCGGTGCCCACCCAGGTAATCTTATTCATTCGGTTGCCGTTCGACCAAAGATTTTTCTGCTCATAACAATGTGCGGTTCGGCGTAACCACAGGGTCCACAGGGACTTCTGTACCCATATTTGGAAGGTGTGACGTGACCTCATCCGCGTGATTCCGACGCGTCACTTATGAAGACGCGCCTGGTTCCATCGTTCACCTCAGGCGAACTGATCACAACTACATATGCATATGCTGAACAGCAAACATGGCAGGCACAGGAAGAAGGTATGTGCTTTGCTTTGCACAATCAAAGTACTGACTTATATATTCTCCTAGAGTTCGTACGGACTTTACCACAGACGAGGACATCCTCCTCGTGAAGTTCATTGCGACATATAATCCCACTAAGCAAAACAGAAGCGGAAACACGTTGTACAAGCGCCTTGTTGAAAATGCGAGTTTCTCTCATGTTTTCTATCGTGAAACAAGTCCTAATGCTGCTATAGGTCGACGGGAAATGGAACTGGTCCAAGACACACCCGTGGCCGTCCTGGCGTGACAGATATGTGAAAAATGCGGACGAGTTTGACAGGAAGATAGCGAGGTATCAAAAGAAGAAAGGAATAAACTCGGAGAAACAGCCCTCGAGGGAGCCTGTGTTTTCGCCCTCTGACGAAGAAGAGGAAGCCGCGAGGGTCCACTCGAAAGAGACTAGCAAAGGGAAAAAGCGCGCTGGCGTACAAGTCAGTTCTGAGCAGCGGAAAGCAAAGCGAGCGAAACTGGACAGAGACCAGCCAGATAGTGAGAAGACCGAAGAGACAAGCCAAGTTCCTGTAGCTGGAACAAGTGACCAGGCTCGCAGTCCTGTTCAGGGACCGTCGGAAACTGTGTCTGACGTGCTTCCACCTCCGAAATTCGCAAGCACTCTCAATATCCCCCTGCTCCCTTCTCGCGGTGATACTCTGCCTGTCCTATCATCCCAACCCAATTCTCCTGCCAGGACCCAGCCACCAATCTCGTCCCAGCTCCCACCGAGTTCCCAGCCTCCCGCATCATCTTCACAACAGGTAGCCACGCCAAAGCCGCCATCAGGGCCCAAACGAGTCTTGAAGCACAAGTCCGTTTCCCCCGTTTTCCGCTCGTTATCACCGACACCCAATCATTCTACTCCGTTGAAGAAGAAAATTCTCCCCAAAGTGGTAGAAGGGCACTTTACGACGTCGCTGACCGATCGGCTGGGCCATGTGCGACCAGGTGGTCGTTCTGAAGGTGAGGAGGTTTGGCCTCCTGTTCGAGGGAAGAAGGGCAAGGAGAGAGAGGCAGCCCCTGGACCGACTGCGTTGATTCCTTCAGCGCCTCGGGAACAGGAACGTCATCCCATAAATGGAGTCGTGTCCCGGACACTACAACCGGCTGTAGTGCCAAAGCGCGAGTCAGAAGATCAGCACCCCTCTGCTCTTCTTGTACAACATCGTCCAGAGCGTGAACATCACCCCTTCCGCCAGGTTCCACTCCCTCTTCCTTCTCCACGTAATCGCAGTGGTGCAGATGCAGCAGAGTCTCCTCTGAAGCATCGCTCGACGAATGGAGAGGGCCAGCTCGTTGGAAGTTCGCGGGACAGACAACGAGACAATGTTACAGGTCCTTCAACGTCTGGCCTCCCTCCAGTACCACCTACGGTTCAACCTGCGGCTGGGCCTTCCAGACTCACGACTGCTGCCGTGCCTTCGGGTCTCACGTCCTCTGCCGAACTGCCGCATGGTCAGCCAGTCGCAGTGCCTTCTGCTCCACCAAGGAGCGATGAAAATACACGCTTGCTAAATGCACCGTCATTAGCTCAAATTCCAACTGGATCTGCTTCGAGTTCGACAGCTACCATTCAACAGACACGGGTTCCGCTTCCTATATCAAATTCACCATTCCTACCTTCCAATAAGGACAAAGGCAAAGGGAAACAGCGTGATGCTGAACCTCCAGTGACACATGCCCAACGTTTGCTCACTCGCATCCAAAAGCAACATCGGAGACAGACAGTTGGTGGCTATGAACATGATGACCCAAGCATTGACTTAGTACGCCTTCGATCAGCAACGTCGACTTCCCGAATCCCTCGTTCCAGAGGCAGAACCTCAGCATCTCACATACCTCATCGTCACACCTTCTCCGCCCATTCCACACCCTCGACTGTCCCAGTTAACCTCCCCGGCTACCTTGTCACACCTGGCCCTGCAATTCCGCCAGTTCCACTTGCGCTCATGACACCCGCTGACCTCTCCATATGCGCCTCCATCGGATTGGACGCCGCACTATCACATATCGCTGCCGCGCAGGGATACACGATAGAAGTTGTGAGGAATGTTTACAATCGCGTCGGAAACTTGAAGGACACTGAGGAGTATGTAAAGGGGATGCGCGAAGCTTCAGAGGGGTGGATCGGAAATAAGCTCGAGCAGAGGGATCGGGAGGCCCGTAGAGCAAGGAGAGTCTCGAGTGGCAGGGAGAACGGAAGGGAGAGCAGTGAGAGCAATGATAGCGACGAAGCGCCTCGTGGCTTTCATGGATCATCCTTGCGGCAAGCACCACCGGAGCAGCCGACGCCGAACGGGCTGCAGGTACAGCATGACCCTAGATTATATGAGGTGGGGTATCAGCCTCATCCTACAACAAAGGCAGCGCTGCATAATCGGGCGTTGATGGGCGGAGGTGGCCGTCTGAGCGCCAGTCGGAAGGCGAGTGCGATCAGGCGTTACAGACGTAAAAAAGATGAGGTGGCAGAGGTGGATGTTGCTGTCGACACTAATGAAGATGATGATGGCGAAGTCGCCTCGGGAGAGGAGGATGAAGAAGCCAACGCCGATGTCGAACGAGCAGAAGAGGAGAGTGTTGTGGAGAAACTCTTTCCCGAATCTCCACTGAAGGGACTTCAAGATCAGGATGCGGTGGAGTCACATCCCGAGCAGGACGCCGGAAACGAACCTGAACTTGCGTCCGACGACGCAGAGCAGCTCGATCTGGATGACCATCATCACGAGTTCTCACAAGCGCATGCTCGGTTTCATGCTACACATGTTAAGCGCGAGAGCCTGACTCCGCCCCCAATGTACAGGCCGCATGGGGATCCCGAACACGTTCCAGCCCAGAATGGGGAAGATGTATTGAATGGCGCTCTGTCAGATGTTCACAGCACACGCTCAGTTTCTCTGCCCCGGGACGTGGATGAGGGCAAAACTCTTCTTTCTGGGACCTGGCACATGCGCCAGATGCTTGAGAAGCAATGGGGGAAAGGAAGCATGAGAAAGAGGGTTACGCAGCTGCTGCGATAGCACCGGACCCAACCCATGTACGCAGCGTTGGGTTGGAATTGACTGGCGTAATCAACTCTGATTATTTTATTTTTTTCCAATCAAGGAACAACTACATATCTTTATTCTATTTGGTCCCTACAGGAGACTAGTTTCAATTTACTTGTGACCAGTCTTACTCCTTATCTGAAGATTCTGCTATTGTTTACGCCGTTGCGAGTGCTCCCTGATAGATACTTATGCCAGTAATCGCACTTGCAGCAAGTTAGCCATATCTCAGTGCACACTAAAAGCTAGTTTGTACCATCTCACATCCGCTCTCAGTCCCAGTTGGTGGAAGTGTTAATTGTCGTAGCTTCCCTCTATGCACTTGCAATTGGGGCCAGACACTATTCATGTTCCAGATTGGTTGTACATGACACGGATGGGTATCCAAATAAGATTGCATATATATACTCTGTCTTGGGTCAAAAACCAAAGTCGGCTCCCCACTAAGCTACAAATTAACTCTGACCAAGATAACATGTCGACCTCTTGATCATTTTTGCACGGAAGACAACCGCAGCAAGACGTCGCTGATTTTTGGACGTGAGCTTGGCACCTGAGCCCAGCACTGCTCAATCAAGCTCCAATGTCGAGCATCAATATTGCCAGGTTTGGAAGGTCTTTCGCCCTTCCTTGCACGGAGCATAATTCGCATTCCAGCGCCGCGTCCCTTCATATCCGAGTCCCACGGGTGGGATCCAGTAAAGATCTAAGTAAAGTGAGAACTAAAGAAAGACGGTACTAGCGGTGGGTCTCGTACCAGATACATGAGATATGCGAAAGAGTACATGTCGCTTTCTGGACCTGGACTCTCAGATTGTACCTCCTTACCACTAGGGGATGTTTCGTCAAGCAATAACTCCGGGGCCGCCCAGGCTATTGTTCCTGGCTTTGCATCCGTGTATGTGCACGACAAATTGGGAACACCGCCTAATATGACTGAGAGGCCAAAGTCAGTAAGCACGGCCCTCCCTTCATCGTCAATCAAGACATTCGACTTTAAAAGAACAAAATTATCAAAAAAGTACCTACATCGAGGAAAAAGGCTTACTGGTGTTAGGTCTCCGTGAATCATGGGAAACTCATGAACTGTCCGCAACTTAGAAATGTATTTCTAAGGATAAGCAGGAATTTAGACATACGACACTTCAGCCCTTCAGCAATACCCTCCACCTGTTATACTCAATTAAAGAGATGATACAAAAGTGAAAAGCACCTACCCAGAGAAGACGCTGTCGAGGTAGTACGTCATTCCTGGTATCTGACTTGAAGTAATGATCGAGTGATCCTTTTTCCATCCACAGCGAAACCATGCCTTTAACACTACCGAAGCCTGTCATAGTGCCCAATAGTGAAACTATATTCGGGTGAGATAGTCTTCTCCAAGCCGCAAGTTCACGTTTCAATCTCTGTGAACAAACTGTTACCGCATGAATATCTGCCAATAGACTTTGGCGACTACCTCTTCCGTCACTTTTTTTGATGATGAATTCTCAACACGCAGCACCTTAATGGCAACCTATCCTTCATCAGGCGACCGACATATGCAAAGGGGAAAACAAGGAACCTTGACTCCTTTACCCCCAGTCTCTCTGATCCAGATACCTTCGTAGACAAGCCCATACCCCCCAGCATCTTTTGGATATAGTTGCGACATTTTGATCTGTTCAGTAAGATCGGGAGGGCCAATGAAAACAAGATACTGTTTGATGTCTCTCAAGACATCCAATGCGGAAGGTCGATCTTTTGGTAACAGTGACAAACATGGTTCTATCAGCGCCCATTGGCGATTATCGACCACCGGATCCTTTGGCCGGGGCGGCGGCTTGCATTCCCGGAGCTGGTTGGAAATATCCATGGATGTTGCATCGTCCCAAGGCATGCATTTTGTAAATATCTGAGAAACAAGTTGTTATGTCTCTGCTGCAAGACCGGGTTCGATCTTACGTAGAAGACGAGACAGCCGAGGGAGAATATATCGCTTTTAAGAAGACTTTTGGAAAGAGGTTGAAATCTTTTATCGTCTTTCACGAACCACTCCGGACCAGCGAATCGGATTGCGGGCTTGGGCGGCATCTGAGATGAAGGACATGCAGCATCCCTTGAAGAAAGCATCACTGACTGGCGAAAGCCAGAGAGGACAGCGCTGTGTTGCTCAGTAATGAGTACGTTGTCCTGTGAGGAGGATTAAGCAGGTTTCTAAACCGCGGCTAGTAAAATCATACACTCTCTAGATTTCCGTGAACCACAAGGTTTGAATGAACTTTTTCACCTGGCCGCTCGCTTCAGTTGTTTCATGATTTAAGAGAAAACGTACGGTGTTCGAGGCCAGAGGAAATGTCGTGCGACTGAAAAGAAGGGTTTCAGAGTACAATTCCAGTGATTGCAAGCAGCTTACAAGCGTTGTACTAGCAGCTGTTCCAAGGGCTGCTCCATGAGTGCAAATAAACGAAGTGAGAGTGCCGTCTGACATCCACGGCATGACCAGAGAAAGAGACGCTCCGTTCTTCTTAAAGCCCAAGAATGGAACCACGTTGTCGTGATGAGGAAGGCATGACAGCAACTGTAATTCCAAACGGATTTCCTTCATGATAAAAGTAACCGCATTGAGTCTCTGATGCATATGTCAGTGGCTTATACACTAACTTGTGAGTGGTCTTCATGCCGATCATCGAACATGGGCTTGTACGACTTGACTGTGACCTGGAGCAGCACAATTTGATGAATTGTCGCACAAGACGAAGCTAACTTACGAGCTTGTGACTGTTCCGGCTATCTTTGAGATCGTATTGAATCACCTCAGCATATGTTCCAGAAACACATGGTCCTGTTGGGCGCCATTTTTGACTTGTGAGATCATGAGCCTGAGAGCTGAAGGCAGTTGTGATCAGCGACTTCTCGAGACGAGGATGCACGTAGGACGCGCCCAAATGTGGACGAACATAGTGATATTCCTATAGATCAGATATGGTCGTAAGTCAGTGACATGGTCATACGCTAATCAGGTTACCCACATTTCCTGGTGTATGGATATGAGCGAGTGTTCAATCCTGGAAGCGCAGCACCGGCGTCACAGTTGCCGCTACTCTGAAGAAGATGGACAGATGCAACGAAGAGAATGCACAGGAGTGCGAAGAACTTATATCAGATACGTAGGCGCGCGCTACGCACAGCACTTCTAAGTCGCACGTTCTGGCAGGGCTGTAATAGAACTTCTATCCCAAACTGACCAACTTAACTTGGATTTGAATATGGTAGGCTATACATGGCACAGATCCATACAGGATCCAGAGCGTCTGATAGAACAGGATGCTCAGACCTTTGGTGTAGGCAGTGTGGTGGCGATACTTGTTGTGGGCCCGAGGATGCAGCGAGTCCATTTCTGACTCGGCATTGAGTAGTACTACATCAGCTCCTCTACAATTTCGTCCCAACCCTGCAATCAAGACTCACCTGACGACAGCCCCGTCCCCTTACTTTCGTCTCTTCGTGAGTGTTAACCAGCCTATTTACGAATGGTAGGATAATTGGGGCCTGTCAGCCCGCTCACAAGCACAATACTTGGTAGCCCGCGTCGTGTCCCTGCAGCCGACCGAATCCTCAAGCTCTCTGACGTTCAAACCAAGTTCAAACCTGATGCCTTGCCCCGCGCCAGCCCCAATGATAACCTTCGAGGCGAATCGTGAAAAGCAAAGGGTGCCGGCTATCGAATTTCTGCTGGGAGACAAATACATCATTGTTTCTCACGACGATTGTCTCCAAGTCAGAGAAGCAAAAACCGGTAAACTCGTGGGTGATCCCTGGCAGGATAAAGAGAGAAGCCAAATCTATGCGTTTGACGTATCACCGAAGGGTGATTCCGTCGCGACTGCTAGCAAAGATGGCAAAATACGGGTGTGGAGGTGGAATGGGAAAACTGCCAAGGTACTAGCTACAAAATCGAAGGGGTACAGTGCTCCAGCAACTTGCGTGCGCTGGAGTCAACACGATGGTGGCGCTCACATCGCCAGCGGCTTCGATGACGGCAGCGTAGCAGTCTGGTCAGTCACGGCATCGGAGCTCAAGAACCCCATGAGGACAGATAATACTCGCCTCCGACACATACATGCGATCGACTATTCCCATGACGGCGCACAACTCATCGTCAGCGGTTACGACCGCGAAATCTCGAGATTGACAATCGACAAGAGAAAACAGGAGGTCCAGTTGGATAAAGTCGTCAAAATTTGCAACAATCCTGACCATGTATCATGTGCAACATGGGCTTCGACTGCAGATGGGCATGCAATTGTCACTGGCTCGACAGATGGCAGGATAAGGATAGTTGAACTTCCAGACGGTCGTCTGTCAGAGCTTGTAGGGCACTCCGACCTTGTCTGCGCCATCCGAGTCGTTGCGCTTCCACGCAAACGTGTACTTGCAAGTGCCTCTTATGACAATACCCTCCGCCTTTGGGATCTCGACGCCAAGCGTCGGATTGGTCAACCACTTCCACACTCTGCAGAACTGACCTGTGCAGCGGTTGCAGCTGATGGGACCTTGGTAGCCACCGGCACTTGTGATGGCCAGATCTATGTTTGGAATTTACCAGACTTGCTCTCTGGGGCAACGGAGGATGTGAATGTGGGTACTCACACGAAATGCGCAACCTATCATACTAACACCTTCATCTTCAGGGTTGCGACTCGGACGAAGACGCAAATGCTAGATCTCCCTTTAATGTATGTGGTGCATATGCGGACGGTTCATAAGCTCACGAATACATCTTGATCTATAGCCTGACTCGCCAATCTCTACCCGCCAAACTACAAACGGGGACCCGACCCGCCGACTCACCCCTGCTAGACCGGTCGTTGAGGCTAGGCGACTCCCCCCGGGGTTCTTTGATGTAAGCTGACACAGTAACTTATATCAGACCATAAGTGATGAATGTTTGGACTGCAGGACCTAAGCGTAGGTAGGGGGTCCATGTCAGTGACCACACCAGCCCAAGACAAGAAAATGTGGAAGATGCCGAACCTCCTGCCTTTCCCCCGGCTCGCACGTCGCTCTGAACTACATGTACTACCTCCTCCCAGCATTAGTCATGTCGAAGTTGCTGCATCACGGAGACAGGTTTGTCGTGCTCTCCTTTCACCGGAACACGACATTGAAAGACTGATGTCGAACGTCAATCGAAACGCAGCGGATCAGTAGCACTCCGCTTAGTGCCGCACTCGACCAGCAAGGCGAACTGATCACAGAGGACGCTGTTCTTGTGCCACGTACTCGCTGGGTCAAGATCTTGTTACGCGTAGGGTGTATACCCCACTATCCTGAGCAAGTGGACTGACGTGAAGGATACATTGCAGTGCGTAATACTGAGTGTGGTTTTTATGTCCAATACTGATAGGTTTCCTACTAAATTCAGCAATCGGGAAAGAAGGTATAAGAAGACGAGGGTCGCATTGACTCGTGCAGCTAACTGCAATAATATCCTCATGGAGTTCCACATTCGATATGTATGGAGCTCGCTGGGGGTCCTATCTAATTGACGTATATGCGTCTCAGCCCAGCTTATTTGCGAAAGACTGTATACTGCTGGCTTGGGACCTTTAAATAGGACACTTTACTCCCTCGAGGGGCGATGGGGATGCTGGTATCGCCTGTGTATGTATAAAAAGATAGTTGTATAGTGCAAACTATGATGAAGGAGAATGAGGAGCACGTAATGTATGTCCCAAGGACTATTTTGTAATCAGTAGTTTGGATTCAAGTTCCTTTCGCAAGAAGTTACAAGCTTCTTCAGCGGATGGGCGAGAGGAAGTTCCGTCGTCACAATTAAATGGCCCCCAGCACCGTTGGATAAATTTCCAATGCTCTTGAGATACGTCCTTGCCTCTTTCCGTAAAGGGTGCTTCCCCCATATGCAAAGCGAAATAGGGTTGTGCCTGATTTTGGAAGGGAAGTTCGCCAGAGATGACCTAAAAGAAAGGTAAGATGAAACGGTTGCAGGCATCCCAACCGACATAGAGCGTACATAATTCATGATGGAACCAAAGGAATACATATCGCTATGTCTGGAGATATGGGATTTGGATTCTCGTGGGATTTGCATGAGTTCTGGTGCCATCCACTGCGCAGCTGCAGTCAAGGCCGAATGAGGACTCCCACTGAATTCAGATAATCGGCAGGACAGGCCAAAATCAGCCACGACTGCACGCCCATTAACATCCACGAGGATGTTGTTCTGTCGCTTGTAAGTTTGAGACGTTGACATGAAGTCTTACACGCACATTTGTCAAATCTCCATGGACAACGTGTTGGGAGTGGACTACAAATTTCGCAATCAATATGTGACCAATGATAAATCCATAGCGCGCACGATAACGAAGGCCAGTAGCGACGTCGCGGAGCTGCAACTTGATTAAAGGCTACTTCTTCCGTAGCAATTCGCCTATAACATACCAGTCGTAACTTATGTTGTAGTTCCATTGTCGGATATGCACGGATGTAACTTGAGAGTGTGCCATTTTCCATCCAGGGACAAACCATTGAGGGACAACAACAACCATAAATTACAGCAACTCCGAGTAGAGGCAAAATGTTTTCCTGCATAAGTGCTGCCCAGATCCGGAGTTCATGCAAGTAGCGCTGATGTAAGAAGTCGTGAGTTGACCATGCCAATAACAAAGATGGAACGCCGGACCCGCTGGGTTTTTTCAGTATTGAATAGGGGTCGGATCGATTTTACAGCTACCTGGTATACCATTAATATACCCTCTTGTCAGATGGAAATTTGGCAGACCTGCAGGGGTTTTCCGTCCCTCTCCAGTGTGCACCGCCGTATATCTGCAAAACTTCCAAAGGCAATGGGAGCAGGAAGAATTTTGGGGAGCATCTCTGTAAGGTCGTATGGCGAAACATGTCCGTTACCACTAAGTTTGTACGGCTTTTCGAAAAAATTGAGGATCTGAGCTGCAGATGGCCGATTGCGCGGTATGAAGGACCAGCAGCGTTCAATAAAATCCCATAGGGAATCATCAATACCGCCACCGCAGGGACGTGAAGGTGTACGATGCTGTCGAAGTCCACTGATAATGTCGTTCGATTTTAGATAATGCCAAGGCAAACATCCAGAGAAAACCTGAAGCCAAGCTTTAGATCAGCCATGATTCAAAAGGCTACACTCACGTGGAATAAGATGCAGCCAATTGAGTATATATCGCTGTTGATCATAGGCAAGGAATTGTCGCCTTCCTCCTCTATGAAGCATTCAGGAGCAGCAAATCGCACTGCACCAGATCGAGGTTTCCCTGGATTGTTGGAATACTCGTTTGAGAGTTCACTAGTACTAAGCACCGTTGACAACGAGAAACCGGTTAGATATGCTCGATTTTCGGGTTCCGGGCCCATGAGAACATTTTTCTGGAAAGACGTTAAGGAATGTTGTATGATCAGGGGATCTCTAGAACGAACACTCTCCAAGTTACCATGAACCACATGGAATTTGTGGACTGCGAACATTCAAGTAGTTAGCGTGAGCACCCATTTCGATAGAATAGGACTGACGATAAGCGACTCCAGAGGCAATGTCGCGAGCCTAAGGACGCGTGTTACACTCGAAAAGTAAATCATCTACTTGATTTACCAGTGACAATTTGATTGACATCTCGATCCCCGCCCCGTGGTACGCGATGTAGCAATGGAGGTCTCCATTTGGCATCCAAGGGAACACAAGCGAAGGGAAGCTGCCACCTTGAAATTCTTTTGTAATACCTAACAACTGAATGATATTCGGGTGATCAAGTTTCATGTGCAAGTGTATCTCTCGAATGATTCGCTGAGGTGTCACTAAGAATAGGCAGCTAGGTGGAGGGTAGATGGAAATACCGACTTCGTAGTACTGTTTATGCCTGCCAAATCGGATAAACTTCACTGCGACCTGCCAAGAGAGCATGTTCAAGCTGAGCTCATCCAGCAATGAAGTCGACTACAAACGAGAGTATTTTCGGGCCCGGTTGTCAGTGTGCACTTGTATACGTCACTATAGTTTCCGGAGGTGCTCAGCGTTAGGTTGATGAGATCAGTAGCACTGAGTTAGGTATCCGTATAGATTAGTAAAATTTACATCCCAGCATTCTGAGGCACTGACAGTATCGTTGGTTCGACATCCTTCTGAGGGTTCCTTCAAAGGGCTGTAAGAGCGCTGTTCAAGTAAGGTTATATACTTTACACTCACATATCATGAAAAGCTGCAATAACTGCAGTGGCGGTTGTAGTTCGCAGTGTGGCGCGAAAGGTGGGATAGGCGCCTAATCAAGGAGCCTAAGGCGCCTAGTAGCAGCAAAGTTCATGGGGAGCATGTGAGATGGCTTCTGAGATAACACTTGCTAAATCGTACACATGTTCAGAGACACGTTTCTGAATCTAAGTTTACCAGCTGTCTGTAAGTCTATGCCGCATAGACCTACGTCTGTTATTTCTTGTATTGACAATTTGAAGGGTACTAAGCTGCCACGGCATAGTACCATAGGAAGGCTGGGCAGGCACTCGGAAACGGGTTGTACGGGTCGATACATACCCATACCCGCATATACGGATAGTACTATGTCAATTTTCCGACCCGGTACCTGTGCTCACATTGTTACTGTAAGGTGACTAGCGCACTTACCCCAGCTTAATTAGTACCCCAAGACTACTTTCCGGTTAATTTTTGCTGACTTTTAATTCAAGTGACTTACAAAAGTTATTACGTCACCATTCCACTTCAGTATGGGTTGGTTTCTCAGGCTTTTGCTCTCAAAATCCCTGTTCATGTTTGCATCTGAGTGTTTATCCGCAAAAGCGGGTTCCAACCACCCCCAAAATGGTACTTCGCTAGGAGGCCAACAAAGAAACAAGAAACTGCTTGTTTGAATTTTCCTGGTAGGCGCTGATGATAGCATCTTTCACAGAATAGCACAGCCTGGATTGGCCTGGACAAGTGGAACGCCTTCTGAATTTGTTCTGAACCTTAGATAACGAAGTCGGCCTCTGAACGGAATACGGTGTCTGTCAGTGACCGCGATGCTAGTGCAGCAGCGCGCACGTAACTTGAACAAGCCAAACATTTCCAGCTACTGTAATACACAGCCAGGCGGCTGCAAGCAGTGCAGCAATGAACCACATAAAAGTCTTGCACACGTCCAGGTTCCAATATACCCGTCCCATAGATCTCTCACCACAGCACCTAATCTGTGGCAATAGCCCATCCAGAGAACCTGCAACACTTAGCATCTCGTCCTATTCTGACTGTGCTGCTCAAGCTCGAATCACCGATTTAGTGGGTATTCATTATTTCAGATTATGGGATCGTGTATAACAAGGGTACATCCAATTTATAGCCAGAACTGCCAGCCAGCTACAGCGGTCAGTAGACTAAATCTGCCGAATCCCCTGGCCTTGGACTTACCTTGTGGCAGCGAATCTTTACCTCCGTTACATCATCCTACTATGTCCTCTACTTTAATCCAACCTTATACCCCAAGATGTCTGCCAGGAAGAAGCGACTCTGCAACAATTTTATGCCTTGATTTTCTAGATGAAGATCGACACATTATCACGTGCTCCGAAGACGGTTCCATCAAAGTACTGGAGGTGGTAACAGGTCACGTGGTGGGTGGCCCTTGGACAGATCCAGGAAATGTGGCTGTCCACGCCATGGCACTATCTCGAGATCGCATGAAATTCGTGACTGGCAGCAAAGATGGCAGGATATGTTTGTGGGCAGTGGGCACCGGGCCAATGACCGGACATTGGAAGAGAGCACACACCGACGCAATATCGTCCGTCTGCTGGAGTCCGGATGAGTTGCACGTCGCCAGTGGATCCGAAGATGGAACGGCGATTATCTGGGATGCCAACACAGGCAACCCCGTGCGAGAACCCATCAAAACTGACCACGAACATGTGTACGCAGTACGCTATTCACTTGACGGTACAACGCTCGTGACGAGTGGATGCAACAGTAACATCACATTTTGGGATGTCAGGACAGGACAGGCGCTCAGATTTGTAGAAGTGTGTCCTGCTTCGCAGCAGGTGCATTGCGTCACTCGGAACTCAGAAGATAGACTTTTCCTGGGACTTAGTAATGGAATCGTACAGGCAATAACCAACACCCAAGAGAAAGCCGTCCATCTAGGCAAACGTACTGGTCCTATCCGTGCCGTCGTCTTGTCTCAAGATGAGAGCTTACTGGCTACCGCTTCTCATGATAATACTGTCTGCCTATGGGATCTAAAAACCAACCAGTCAGTTGGTCGGCCTTTGAAGCATGCCGATGGCTTGAGGTGCGCGGCCTTCGCAAGAAACGGCGGACTGTTCGCCACTAGTGTCAACGAAAACGTGTATATCTGGGACTTTCAGGCGCTGCTCGGCGGAGATATTAATGTAAGCACTCAAGTCACGACATCTCCTCTGACGACCATTGACATATTTGTGTTCACCAGGTTAAGGACAGCGAGTCGGGATCATCGCTGGAAATGTCTACAGCTGGTCACTCCCTCGATGTACGTGACACATCAATGGTCCGCTCTTGTACTAAGTGTTTGGACACAGGTTGGCGCAGAGATTCGCCCCGCCGGCAATCACATGCGACACGATTCATGGCATGAAACTATCGTGGTATGCCTTATTTCTTGATCCAGTCTGATGGCTCACGTCCAGTTCAGCCCAACGGCGCGCATCGACTACCACAGCTACCATGTGCACTTGACATTCATGTGCGTCGCTATCATCTCAATTAGTTGATTTTTGTTCTGACACCATGTTCCCACGTACCGCTTATTGCATGTAGAGCGCATCACCTCCCAGTCCAAGACCAAAGGATGAGCGCAGTACAATGCAGCCGCACATTTTTTCCAGGAGATCTGTTCGTCAAGTTGCTGCTACTCACCTACAGCAGGTCCGTCACGCCGTTCATTTGCTACTTTAATCGAGTTGTGACCCAACCTACCACTAGGTATTTGGTGTTCTAAGATCAGTACTACGCATGGCCGACAGGAAAGTGCAGCAATTTTCGCGGGTATGGGGCCAGTGAGGTTTTACCTCAGAAGCGCACCAGCGTGTCAGGGTGAAAGTTAGTGCTTCTAGTGTTGGAGTCCGAGACGTCCGAGACGAGAGAGGAATAGGGTACGAGCGTAACCAAAAGGAGCTCGAGCCAGTGACGCACTGACGTCGGCTGGTACTCATCCACATTATAATGTCCCACCCTCAGCGTTATGTATATTTTTGTTCTTATTTCTGTGTACAACCAATGACTTCCGACCATAGTACAATTATGCGATTTTTATGATAACGAGCCTTTGTATGCAACATGTGTATTCTCTGGATTCCTTAGATGCGTGGTGAAGATAACTAGTCCAATTCTTTCACTATTAAATTGCGTCCGACCACAGGACGGAGTGCATTTGCCATAAATCCCAGTTGCGCGGCGAGACACCAGGCGCATTTGGCATTGCAAGGTAGCCGTGACCAGGACGCCGTGATGATTTTGGTGTCAACGCTTCGATAATTTCGTGAACACTCGATCAATTGGGAGTCCATGAGAGTGTTCAGAATCAGATGGAGCGATAGACTAGGCGCTATAGAGCCCGTACAATCTAGATGAATGGTGTGTGCAGTACACAGAGGATGCACAGTCGTCGGGTTTGTAGGCAATGATGTTCTATAGTTGGTAGATGCTGTGCGACATGATGTACACATCCTTGTTAGCACCCGATCGTGTGTCATCGCGAAATCAGCGAGTCGATCGCACCTACACAAGTACAACTGTCAGAAGATCGCAATGAACCCACAACAATCTCGCTATCCCAGCTGCGATCCCTTCCAGAGGGATGTTTCTCCCCCCTCACGCACTAAACAACACGAGACCGGGCGATCAGACTGTATACTTTAAACATCCCACATATGTGCAAACAATGTCGAATCCGATTATACAACAACTACGCCACTACACTGAAAACTAGTTTCACTGCGAATAGATTGTACTAACTACCATCCCTTCGAGAAATTTTCTAGTCATCCTTTGCCAAATTATTTGTAACAATATTGATGCGCTATCTGACTGAAGTTCCAATCGAGGCACTTTCTAAGTCTTGTGTGCCTTCTGTAGACTCAGGTGTAGAAGACCTTCGCTCGTGTTGTGAATGAGACCGCAAGGTGTCCTTGTCTTCCTCGTCGGACTTCAACGGCGTGCCCATTGGCAGGAGATTCGGGATTAGTGGACATATCAGTCTCCCTCGGGCGACGGTCTAACTTTTTCTCGGGGATCTGGATCACAATGGCATCAACGGAGATCTGAAAAAGAAAACAGGCTGAAGGCGTACCGGTAGTCGGATAATATACGCCAACAACGCACAACACGTGGCAAGTGCGAACACGGCGCGGAGACTTATGGCGTATGAGTCTCTTGCTGCGCGTTGCAAGTCCGGTGGCAACGTCCCTACGAAGGTGGTAGAATGCCTGATCTTACTCACAATCTAGATGTGAAAAATATAGCATCGAGATGGACTGATTAAAGGGCAAGATTTCACCTCTGCTGCGCCATCACCGTGTATCCTTGACCGAAGCTCGTGGTCAAGTTTGAACTGGAATAACGCGGATGAAATTGCAACGCCCAATACTTGTCCTACGCCCGAGCGGTCAACCTTGATGACACAAGCATCCGTATTAGCAACTCACCCAAACCTCGGAAAAGCTGTAGGAAACCAGTGCCAACAGCCATCGAACTCTCTGGGATATTTTACACCGTTAAAAAATCTCAGCACAGGAGCCGTGATAACGCACCTGGGAGGTGTGCGAGCAGCGCAACTGATGATTTGTGCACAACATAATTAGACATCTCGGCCGCAGCTGATCACTGACGCCTTACGCACCAAGATTTGTCTGTAAAACGACGGAGTTGCCAAACCCGACTGGGATCTGATACAGATATATGATCCATATATCAGTCAAAGAATACAACACATCGCTCACAGTGCTCAGCCACTTTTGCAGTAGCCCAGAGTCCTCCCGCATCAAAGTGATGAGAGTGATACCGACGAACGGGAAGAAACCAAAGATCAGGTTGATAAGTTTATACTTTCCGGTGCGGTGAATCATCCATCTAGCGCTCGTGTGGGTCAAAATGGAAATGGCAACGACGCATCCACCCACCCGGCGAACAAGGACCCAAGGGGCATGGATGCACTGAATGGAACCATATGCGAGCCTATCTGCGGTTAACGCTGGTATTAAAATAGATTAACAGCGACATACCCGCCGTGGATGCACTTGCGAGATCCACTGTCTGAAACCACATCGGAAAGAAATACAACACGGAGAAGCTGCATGATGACACCAGGACGTTGCTAGCTCCCAAAAGAACCGGAACCTTCTGTTTCAAGAGGGATGGCGCCATCATAGGTTCGGGGGCAACTAACAACTCTACCAAAATAAAAACTATGAAGAAAATGCCAGCGAGAGCGAGCGGCACGTATACCCATTGGTTCGACCACTGGTCGAGGGTTAACCAATTAAATACTTATTTGAATAATTACTCACCGGGAGATCCTCATTATATTTCATACTCAAGAACACCAAGCATGATCCGACCTGAACGGAGTGAAGAACACTCTGCAGATAATAATATCTACTCACAGAGACTAAAAGAGCAAAGCTACCGCCGTAATCGATTCTCTTGAGAACCTCTTTGGTGCTTTTGCTGTCACCCTAACAATCCAATGAGTACATGCTAAGTTTACGATCCTTCCAAGTGCTTACAGGGGTGATATATCGCAAGTTGTAGGTCGTAAGGGCAAGCGACAATGCAAAAAAGGGCACTTGTATCAAGAACGCCCATCTCCAACCAAACCTAGAACGCATGGTGGATAGGGTAGAAATAGAAGGTGTATGCGCTTACCGATCGCATATGAGACCTCCTATAGGTCCTCCCAGACCCATACCAAGCTAAACACGATAAGTTTCCGGGTTCAAAAAAGTGATGGGTCCCAACGTACGCCATTGAACAGACTTTCTACACCTTGCGCAAGCCCTCTCGACTATAAGTGTTTCTGAGATCATGATAACGGCGAGAAAGCACAGAGCACAACATACCCGTATGGAATACATATCACTCGTAGCGATCCTGAAGTTGTCATGGTCACATTTAGTAACGAACTGAATGGTTTCTCTGGTATTGAGTCTCACGAGGAAGTCGTTTGAATACCACCACCTCCCATACCAGATAGCTGTAGGAACATGTCATAAATGAGTATTAAATCGACGGAGAAACGTACAAATCGCGCCGCAATCAACATCTCCATGTTCGTGGAGAGTCCGCACAAAAGGGTCCCCAGTGCCGTCATAGAGATAGCCAATTGACCTGCACCCCGTCTGCCCATGATATTGCATAACCGTCCGTACAAAGGTGTGAAAGTGCAGGTAGCAAGCAAGTATCTAAGAGGGAATGTAAGCGGAATTTTTGGCCGAAGGGAATCGTATTTACGATGTACCAAGCCAGCTGGCTTCATTTGACTTGTTGAAGTCAGACGAGATGGATGATAGCACTGTCAAAATTGTCAAATCGGCATTCGGATAAATGTAACAGCCGTACAAGTCACAACCAGGCTAACTAGCAATAATTTTGGAGCGTTAGTAAAAGCCGCGACACCAAACGAGAAAATAGAAACGTACAGTTCAAACACTACCGACAAGTCAGAAAATTCAAAAAAAAACTGTTACATGCAAAACTCACCGCAAGGAAATTTGCAGACCACAGACCAACCAAAATTCCGTAGCGTGTCGAACTTGAAATGTCTCGAGGGCCAAGACGACGATGTTGCTGCGCATTGCTTTCATTCACCAGCAGCGGATCTCTTTCCGTCGCCATTGTTGCGTATGCACTGGGTGCCAGAAGTTAGAATGATATGTAGTACATTCCATTGCAGTAATATATGACACTTGCAGACCAGGTACATTCCCGCATCCGAACTCGCATCCGACTCGCTATCGGAGGAGTCTTGGTCCTTGAAAATGAAGTGCCAATCTGCCAAAATGCTGTATCAAACGCTTCTGTTACGAACGCTCACCGTAGCAATGATGGAGGGATATGATTGGTGGATTAGTGTGATCATCGCGTACTATGTACTAGTATGTAGCCTGTTTGATCGGAACTGCAACTTGAACTGGTCACCGGATGTATGTTTGTTACGTACAAAGTTAAATTCTGAGCATTCTGCAATTTCTGGCTCGACGTTCTGATTCAAACTACAGTACTCTGACAGTGGCAGAAACTAGTACTACTTTCAGTGAAATCAATACTGCTCTGAATCAGCTTTGAAATGCTCCTATAGCTGATTGCAAAATTATTCGGAAAATTGTGCAACCAGTCCAGCTCTATCTAAGTTTCATTTACCTATCATCACTCGGACGTTACTCGATTCCCGTAATCCCGGAGGCAAAGAGAATCCGCTCCAAAGAAGCCTGCCGACAATAAGAGGATGGGGCGATAGAGTTACAGTGCATGTGCAGCGGGGTCTTTCAGGTTTGATATTGAACGCACAAAGTCCCCTGTCCGGTGAGGGTGCTGATGGCAATTGTTCAGGCCAAAAAAAAATAGTTATTCGTCGTATGTGAAAGTTTCTCTCATGTCGTAGCTTCCTGTACTGAAATTAGCTCTAGCCCTTGAAGCTTCCAAACTCCCAGTCGTAGCAATCCTAGCACTCCAGTAAACGCTGGAGTAGGACACAAGATGTAAACACGACTTACAACACAATCCTCGTCCGCCTTTGCCTCAGGCACCGTCCTACCCTCCTCCTGAGTCCAATCCTCACCCAACAACCTGTCAATGATTTGAACAATCGAGTGTGTCCGCACGTCAACAGACCACCCGAGGTGAGCGACGGTATCGTAGCGTATAACCTTGCCCAAATGGCACTGCGTCTCCATGGCATAACCCGCGATGCCACATGACGATGTAACACCGGTGCAGACGCCCATTGGGATAGGATCAGCTGTGTGGAAGACGTGCGTGACGTGCTGAGTCGAGGGCTGCAATTCATCCACGGGATCAGTATGTGAAAGTGAAAATGATGGAGACTTCGACTCACAGGAGAAGGCAGGTGCAAACGTGTCGCAGCTAATTTCTCGGAGGGAGCCTCAAATGCAACGACGGGTGCTCCAAAAGTCACACCAATAAGTGAGGCGAGGGAGCCACCCAGAGAATGCCCTTTTGCTGAGAATGAGAAGCAATCGAAAGACAACGCTAAACCGCACCTGTGAGCCAGATATTGGCTTTGGGATACATATACGTGATGTTATTATATAAATTCTGGAAGAAAATCAGGCTGGAACTCGATATTTTGAAGATGTACATACCACTCCAACAGAATAATATAAGCTCTCCCCGATCAAACTTTTCTCCAGACATTCTTGGTCACACCTACGACTACCCTGATAGCAATTACAAACTGTCGACCAAGTTGGACCAACTCTTGCACAACAGCAAGAAAACAGAAGGTTATCGTTTAATTTATCCTTCCGTACGGTTGGGCCACCACCACCCGTAATCCAGCCAGCGGAAGTGCCCTTAATCGAAAGCACCACTGTCGAGTTGTCGTCCGAGACAAAGACATGCCCTCGAAGTCCATCTGCGTCAGGTTCCCAACCAAACGGCGTGGACTGTCATTCGTGAACAAAATGTAAATCTGTATCACCTAAGATAAACATACATTATTCCAGCCTTCCAGTGTGTACCAGTCTGATGCAGTAGATGTTGTGTATGCATTAGAGGTCATCTTCGCAAGTGTGAGCAGTGCCTCTCTATCTTCGATGTTCGGCCCAAGGACGTCGTTTGTGTCCCACAACACGTGCTCGCTCTGATCATGTCTAATAGACCGCAGTCGGGCGCCATGAAATGCCTTCGCCGATTGCGGCCTGTGTGTTTGGACATTCGAGGTGCTCACGGTATATGGATCTGCGGCAAATGAGGGAATTGTGTTGGAGAAGATCACCCGGGAATCATTAGTTATAGCATGCTGGTGCCGCAGCTGGAAGGACAACGAAGAGTGTGCTTGCTGAACAGCGGGTGGCTGAGGGACGTCGAGCCAAAGTAGTGAGCCAAGTAAGAAGCGAAGAGTAGTAGGCAGTAAATTAAGCATTGCGAACTGGAGTCTAAGGGTATATATGCATGAGACGTGGGGTAGATTATTGTTGTTCTACTTAGCAGAACAGTTCGAACCTCGAGGAGAACACGTCCTAAATCAGGAAGGTTGTGCGGGTATGATTATGTCAGCTTTCTTCAACTTTCCTGCTAGTTCGTCTACCTGTAGTATGTCAGACATTCAAAGAAGAAGACCTAGTCGTTCCCTGAATCCCTCTAGACCACTGGTTCTGCTATCGCTCATCGATGACTCTGGATTATACTACTCTCTGACGGATACGAAGGCTTGACTAGATTATATTACTTGTTATCCTGACAAAGCATGAGCTTGTCATATGATCGTGGAGTACGTACAAGCGCCCATTGATGGGTCTTGGGGGCTAGCCCACCACTACCTTCTCGCAAGGATCCCACTCCTGATTCCTGGGTCCTCTTAAGGCAGAGGGCGATCATTTTTAAACCACTGCCTAAGTGATAGCCCATCTCCTACCCATAATCACCTCATGGAACTCTGCCTACGATACAATGACCCCACACACACGTTGCTCATGACCCCGGACGGCATAGTCATGTACCAGGTCAACACGACACTGGGACAGACTATCACGATAAGCCGTTTCGAAAATCATCCCCAGCTGCTGCACACGGGGCGGGTGTCTTGTGTCGTTGGTGAAATCGATAGTGGCCGGTTGAGGTTACTCGATAGCGAGAGTCCGATAGAAGTTGTGATGGTATCGGGGGCAGAAGATACCGAAAATGTCAATAGGTAAGGCACCAGCTTTAATGCATCGACTTTAGTTTGAGATAGCCAAGACCCTGGTTACCCTGGACCTTTAGTGGACCAGATGATAAGTCTTACACATGGCAAATTTTGTTTCGTTCTCCAGTCGTAAGTCATTGATAACCCGAACTCTGTGCTACCTCTGACCATAAACCCAGCTTTTCGTATCCGGCAATGCACTCGTTCCTCTAGCACGATATAGACATGCAAAACTCGGTATCATATCACGATCAAGACGAGCTTTCCTCGAAATATTCCCCGCTGGAATCAATGTCATTGATCTCATTGTCGCCACCTTCGTCTCATATGCGAAGCATTACTGGCTGGACGAGCCCGACCACGAGTCTACTCCGTCGGCAGTTTAGTTCTGCAAGCGAGTCTGTGTGAAGGTGGGCCCACTCAAAATCACTGAGGTTGTTGTTGTTGATTATATTGACCTGTCTCCGTAAGAAATGGCTTCGGTTTTCAGCGGAATATATAACTCTGGATTGTGTTTCACCTAAGTGGTTCATTGTATATCATACCCGAGCTGATGGGGTACTCTGAATAACATTCTGATTTGACTCCAAGTACTTGCTTCTGAGAGCAGAGCCTGGAGCGCGGTATCCACGGATGTCGTACATATACGTATGCGAAGGTCATTCATAAATACCGCGCTCTGATATGACCGTGATTTTTCCTTGTCGATCTCAAACAAACAAACCAGGCGAATCTACACTGTCGGTTCATCCCATAAATATCGATGTTATGGTATGGACTTGGGAAGACGTCTGGTTTCTGGTATTTCTGATGGACGACCGGTGTCAGCAGTAACGTTAAATCTAACAATACAGATCCAGCAGTCTCTCTCCCATGGTATCACCCTTGCGGCAGGTGACTGGCCTGGCCTGGCCTGGTACGTAATTTGTTCTTTGCATTTGGCATATCCCTTAGATTTGGGAACCGAAGTAATAGGTCACTCCTCACTTGAAGACCTCTGAATCACCGCTTGGCAAGAGTATTTCCAGGTCATGATAATTGTCCAAGTTTGCTTCCCTCGCGCACGGCTCACTTTGCGCCTTCCTCGCCACGTTCGTAGCTGTTCTCTTCTGCCCACACCCGCCCGTTTGTACCACTCCCTCTGTCGACAACGGCCGCAAGGTTTGCCAAGTGCCTACCCACTCAAAACCTCACCGCCAGCAACGCCATCCAGTTATGACATCCCTGGCCTTGGCCACGTCGCCACTGATACCTTCCCGCCCCGGACCTCGAAACGGCCAAAGAGCCGGCCGCTGCTCGCATGATTACTTTGCGCTTTGGCCCAATGCGCTCTTCCACTACCCACAGTCTATGAGAACCAGCTTCGGTGGGCGCAATTCCTGTGGCAACACCTCTCTTGGACGCCTCCCGCCCCCTTCATTCCTGCTTCCCGCTTTCCTGCCTGCTGAAATCCGGTATCTCACACTTCTCGAACTTATTAATACCTCTTCCATGCAGAGCTCTAATGCGTAGTGTATTACACTCTTGGCTGTATTTAGTTCTTTATCATGCAATCAGATTGATGTTCCATCATGCTATCGTACGAAGAACCCTGCGGATGAGCGCCATCGGGCATGGAACTCCTTAGCGTCTGTTGCAGTCCACTGTCCCCGAGAGTCGGCGAGTGCTGGTAACTAGGGCCAGAGGGAGGCTAGATAACAGAGAAGTGGGATGGCAGCGGTTCCGAGCATACGAAAGCTCTCATCAGGGGGCTACCCCGCCGAGATCGATTGCTCTTTGGGATATGCTACCACTAACCAGCGGGGTAGGTTACGGTTGGGGAGTCAGTCGAAGGAAATTTCTTCCTCGACCCGGGTCCCAATAAGCTGTAGGACGTTTGACTGTCCTTTCGGAACGGCCTCTCGTGAGTCTGTGACCGTATCAGCAAAGACGAGGCAGTACTTGCTAGGATCGCATAATTTTCTGCATAATTGTGCAAGCAGCTGACAGACCCGATACAGGCATCAGTAAAACCTCGACTTACTTAATCAGACTTTTTTGGACTTTTCGATGGTTTTCACTTCTTTTCAAAAATGAGTGGCCTTTTTTTCAATTGTTTTTCTTGATTCACTGCCTGGTTCTAGTGTTGCCGCGAAGAAAACTGAAGTGAATCGAAGTGGAAAATTGAGACACTTCGGTAGACTTCGATGTCAACGAAGTTATTCGAAGTGCGCTTCGTTACACTTCGCGAAGTCACAAGCAAGTAGAACAGATTAGTAATCTAACATCAGTAAATCACGAGTTCACTTTTCAGCCTTTTTCTACAATTTAATAAGAGACCATTTGCTTTTTGTCCCCTTTTCACACTTATCTTTTGGACTCGCAAACTTTGTGTGATTGAATATAGAAAAGTGAGAAAAAAGTGAGAAGTTGGAAAACAGTATGCGCCATAAAATAAAGCTAAGTGACATAGAAAAAGTGACATATTAAGAAGCGATTTCGAACGCATGATGATTGTTCACATAGAAGAGGGTGAATATATCGAGGGTGTGGTGAAATTTGATGACCGAGGGGAGTGGTTCAGTACCGTACACAGGAATAAGATGTGCAGAACGAAAAATCGACTCGACGTGAATCACCGCAAAGTGTGCGCGATTCTCGATAGAGGATGGCTCCACCATCCACAAGCCAGTCTTGTCGTCTGGTGTGTCGCCGACTCGATTGAACCAGTGGACGACTGCGCATGGATAATATCTATCTCTGAGCCGAAAAGAAAAAAAGGTAAGTACCTGGGCAACATCCATACCCAGCATTCCATGAGCATTTGGGTCAGTAATAACAAACACGCAGTCTTTGCGTGCGTACCCTTGTCTCCAATTGGGGGACACGCGAATGTACTCGCGTTTCATCCCGCCAATGCCACTTAAGTCGCTCGGTGCAAAGAATGTCGACACCGCGGAATTATATACTCATATCCGTCCTTCGTAACGAGGGCGGTCCATAATATTTTCGGGGACTTGTGTGGGGTCGATCAGGAAATCCTGAACGAGATCAGCTAAGTCCGGAATGACGAGCTCGTCGGCTAGTGTGGGAATGGTCTGGGCGCATTTTTTCCCAGGCCATTTTCGATGTCGCTTATCCAGGAACTCATCATAACGTCCAACCAAAAGGCCCCATTATCGGTCTGGTAAGTCTTGCTTCTATATCCACCTTGAAAATATCTCTAACCGCAAGTCATCTCCAACAAAAGGTCAATCAGCGCATTAGCTCCTGGCGCAGTAATTTTGGATCCACGTCCGTGGCCCTCGTTGCAAATTTTCTGGCTACCTCCAAAGACGATGAGGATGAAGATGACGACGACGCCGACTTTGAGCAAACACTGGCAGCGAGCCTCCTTGAGGAGTGGGCCTTCCTTTATGAAGATCCGGAGGCTCGTGACCCAAACCAGATCTACCGGTCTGCATTTATGTTGGAAATGATCGACGGTTGTCACATTAATCCGATTTCTGGTTTCCTTGATGTACCTGCGCTCAACACAGACGATCTGCAATTGAAGGGCATGCAGGCTGTAATCGCTGCATGTGCCGCCTCGGTAGGTCCCGTCTAAATATTCTAACTTAAATTAACCATTCATTTTCATAGCTTGAACGTGCTTTCAACTTTGTCACAAAGCCCAAGGCTCTTTTCGATGGCCAAAGCATAGGCACTAGCAGTGCAAAGGGTAATACCAGCAAGGCTCGCAAAGCCCCCATCAAGCGCAATAAATCCAGCGGCAAAGATAGCACTGGCCTTCCAGCATTTTCGGAGGCCAACTGTGGATTGGCGACGATGGAATACTACGAGTCCATCAAGAGGCGGGGGCTGAAGTATACAATGGACGTCATTGCCTTGGTGCACCAGCGCTGTGAAGCAGCCCAAAAGCTCAAGAACGCTCCCGCTGAGGAGCTGAAACCCAAGGGTGGGTGCACCCTGCTTTGTATGTATTTTTTTCTCGTTGTGTACTCTACTATTGACACATCCGACACCGGCAGAATATTGGCTATGTTTGTCTTCGTGCACTATCCTATGCTCTCTGCGCTTACCAGACACTGATACACTACACGCCATACACCCCTGCCCCAATTCAAGCTGTTGTTTATATCTACTAATATACACACTTTTGGAGGACTTTATTCATTCTTCTGGACCACTGTTTCACACTCCTGGACTACCTTTTTTTTGATCTAGTCAACTTTTAATGCCCACTATTGTTCTTTTTTCAACGCATCCCAAAAAAATAAGTGCGAAAAAGCTGAGAATGAGCGGGATATGAGTAACGAGATCTACGGAAAAAAGTAGGTTCTACTTTTTTGACTTCGTGCTGCTTCCTTCAATATGTAGCGCAAAAAGTGGGATATAAGTGGTTTAAAAGACAACTCGTGATTTACTGATGAATGTAGCTACAACATAATCTAAGTCGAAAAGTGGTCCTCGTTTTCGTTTGCAAGCAGCTGAGCAAGTTCATCAAGCTTGCCTGCTGCCATGAGTTCATCTATGGCATTCCTAGATACTGGCCCTGAAATAGAATAATCTACTTCCTCCGCAATGAGATGGGATGTGAAGTTCAGCCGGTCTTGCTTGTAAGAGAACTTGAGTACTTGTAGAGCTTCGAGAACAGTTGGTGAGAGGTTAGCACACCGATCTGTGCATGTCTCTTTGCTGGACGAGAAAACTCGTTCGGAAGGGACCGACGAAGCCTGCGCGGGAAGGACGTCCATTGCGACGCGGAAAAGCAGTGGAAATATATGTTCTTTTTGCTACAAAATATTATGTTCAAGTTAATTTGATGAATGATTGAAAAAAATGTGTGTACCTCCCAAAAACGAACAATATTGGCTATGCATTCAGCCGTGGAATCAAGAAGCGCAGCTTCTTCATAGCACTGCATTTCTTGCTCGGCATCTTTCTGGTCTTCCTCTAAATCTCGTTGCACTTGCTCTTCCTAGCGTGAGTGTTGGAAGTGACTGGTCAAATGACATGGAAGAACTTGGAGGTGGTGCAGTGAGAGTGGTGGTTAATGACGAGGTTGTCGAACGCCGAACACTGGTATTGATCTTTGTCAAGCGCCCAAATCCTGCCATTAACGACCACGCAGCCACAGATGTAGAATCAGTGGAGTAAGGAAGCTGTGATGCTGATATGCATGGTGTAGGCACTGTATCCCGTTCCAAGCGCACCGCTGTGCGGTATGATGTCATCTGTAAACCAAACATTAGCCCTACTGAAAAATGACAATGAAATTTAACATGCTGCTTCTAATGCCCATTCCCATGCTCTTCTCACATCATTCTCACCCCAGTGGGCCTTCATCCATTCAAGTTTCAAGCTCGGGTTGATTACTATCTGAAGTTCAGTAAAATTTCAAACGTGAAAATAATCTTAAACTCACTCATTGCTAGTGCATAGATTCGTGTTTTCCTGCCTTGATGAATGTAGTTAGTGAGCTTGTCGAGGCCAATTCCAATATAATGGGCAAGTTCCCAAATGGTTCCCTTCAGTTCGGTCCATTTTGTTAGCAGGAGTTCGTATGCAGGAAGGGCCATTGACAAGGTCGGAGTACGCTCGCTTGCAAGTAGCTCTTGAGCTGCATGAGGGACTTCGATAATTTGATGAATATCGCAGAGGACATCAATATCTTTTGAGTCCATGGAAAGGTGGGCAATGTCGGCATTTTGGATTTCTTGCAGGAACGACTGGATAGCCTATTGAAAGAAGTAAATGTCAAATGAAGAGTTAGAGGTAAAAAAAAACACGTTACTGGATGCAACGTGAGAACACGATCAATCATTTTGAATGTTGATGACCAGCGAGTTGAGCAATCTCGCAAAAGGCGAAGCACAGGCAATTTCTCCTTGCCATCAGGAAGCTTACCCTTCCAATATCCATTGTTGTTCCCTTGTTCGATGACTGCTTGAAGCCACCGCCGTCGCTGCCCTGAGTGCCTGCAAGAATTAACAATGTCACGACATTGTCCGACAGGTTCATTCGACAAGCTGTTAGCATAAGCGTGAAGGTCCGTCGAGGTGGAAAGACTGGCAGGTGCTTCCAACACAGGTCCAATAGGATTGTCCTTCAATTCTTTCAGAATTGCCTGCACTGTGAGGTTCACGACGTGAGGAAATGTCATGAATGTTACCAACTGCATCTAAATTTCGATTATCGAACCTAAGTCACCTATCCGATAAGATTAGATTAGATAAGATCCCTGATAAGATAAGATGGATAACTGATTAACGATCACTATCTTTAAACATCACATCTATACTACATCGACGTCATCCATCTATATCTGTAACCCTAGACATACGAACTCATCATATCCTTAGAAGTCCTACGATTAGGCAACAGGTTACATCATAAGCATCTACACACCTCTATGATCGAACCATAACCGAGAGTCCTTTACAAAGCTATCTCTCGAAGAGTCATCACCCTTTCACATTGCAGACCTTCACTTCCCACACATGACATGTTAAGAGTTACCTCTGTCATTCACCAAATCCCTTACATAAGAACCTGTTGCACAGTCACAGCTAAACCCTTGAACCCTATCACAGAAGCGCCACTCATAGAGAAGCATGCTCATTACCGAAGACCCTGGAGAAACCCTTAGATCTGATCGCACCCGATACATCTCCAGATCCTATCTCTTATCGAGATCCTTAATCACCGCTCGAGACTTCTTGTCACAGAACTCTCTCACCCTTCTTAATCTCCGCTTACCCTGAATAGAAGCAGTCCCTGAGAACCCTGCTTAATCACCGATACCCCTAACCCCTATGGACCCTTTCTTGTAGTTGATTGGTTGATAAGACACCCTGAACCCTAGGCGCAATGTTATGATCTTATATAGATATATCACTACCTTTCATACTCAGATATCTCCGCTTAGAGAGTAGTATATAGTTTAGGTTGTAGTCAGTAGTACTCCTTAGACTTAACCTCTTCGTTCCTACCCAGTGTAGACTCAGACGTTCACTCTCAATAACATCTCTTTGCTCTTATCCTAGACGAGTCCTAGTGGTTGTGTTAGGCCTTTACCATTTGGTGAACGCTGATCATAACAGGAAAACATCTGTTGAATCCAAGGATCGTGATGATTTAGCTCACCGCTGCCAAAAATAAGCAACAGATTTACCGTAAACGATTGCCAGCGTGGTCAAAGGGAATACCCCTCTTATCCAGCTCCATCTCGAGCTCCAACATAAATGTATCATTGTTGGATGCGTTGTCCATAGTAATCTGGCCAAACTAGAGTTGAGTTTGAATTCATTTGATATGACAAATTACGAGTCATTAAATTTACCTTGATCGTGACCTCAAGTTCATCCATTATTTTCAAAAACTCTTGACCGAGATTAGCACCACTATGAGAACCCCCGATATACCGAAAAGCAACAAGGCGAGTCTTGTACTTGAGTCTGTCCTTCCCATCCCGTGTCATAAAGTGGGCAGTCACTGCCATGTAACTATCACGATTCAGGTCACTCCACAGGTCCGTGGTCATCGAGATGCGTCCCAGTGCATTCTATATAAGTGGTAAAAATAATTAATGGCAAACTGGATCAAAATAGTCATGATACAGTACCTTTATATCATCTTTTGCCCTGTTGCATTCCCTGCGGTATTCATCCAAGACCATCTGCGTTATTTTCATGCGGTGAGGAAGTTCGGTGTCATCAATTTTCCCATCACCGAGGTACAGGAGAAGCTCCCGAAACTCTGGACATTCTAAAACATTGAAGCTCTGCACACAAAAAAACTTGTAAGATCAGTATACATGTTCAAGTCAACTCGTAAACACACCTGATCATCAACAGCCACCCAACACATCAACAAGTGATGGAACATATCTACCGAGAAGACCCGTTGGTCTCCGCCTATAGAATGGTGTGCGCGGTGCCTGGTTTTAAGTGACATGTTCTTGCAAATTTGCTTCCAAAGCTGGTGATGCTGGCTGTCGAAGTGCTCACGGTAGCATGAGGTCATCCCATCTCTAAGCTGCCACACCTTCCATCGTGGGTTTTTCTCGTCATCGCTGCCCAACGATGTTTGAAAATTTTGATAACCGAAGGAATGTATGTAGGACTCACCCACAAAGACGACATGCCACATATTTGCAGTTCGGTTTTGCTGTCAATCAGGGTTGATTTTCCGGCATCTTATCTGGCCTCTCCTTGTCATTCAAAGCCCACAAAAAGTACCAAACATCAGTCAGCAACTGCTCTCGACTCCCGCGGACGGTGAGATCCACCTTCGTTAGTGTTACCATGTGGAGGGACTCCATCTGCTGGTGAGGCTGCAGGCAGGTGCAGGATTGGAGACTGGACCAACACCGCAAACAGCTGCAGCTTCAGGTGGCTGCGCTGCCAGCACCTGCAGTTCGTCTTTCTCTTCTTGTTGCTCTGCTTCCGAGTGTTGGTTTGACCACCCATATCCTCAACAGGTGTTTTACGTTTGCGGCCACCCTTTTTTGCCATCGTTCCCGCTGTTAACGACAGGAGCAGTCGAGTCTCGCAGGATAGTACCTGTGTCTTGCTGCGACATTAAGATAGGTGGAGTCGAAGTGGCAGGCTGTGCAGGGCCCCACATCTGCTGTAGCAGCCCAACATGCTGCATTGGCATCATATACTGGGCATATTGGTTACTAGGAGGTGCAGGCAAAGGTGGAGAGAAGTTTCGCAAAGTCTCGAAAGAACTGTTTGGTGTCACTAATGGTGAAACAAGCTGTGCAGGACTGTCAGAGCTTGTGGGCCTCAGTTGCAGGCAAGTACTGAAGGAAACTGCGAGCAGGCTACTAGGAAGAAAGCCTGTTGTTGGATGGTACATTGTGGACCGGGGGAGTAGTGAAGATGTTGTTGGTAGCCTTTCTCACAAATTCAATTCAATCGCAGAACCGATTTGAATGTTCGAGATCATGCCAGTGTACGAGAGGCTTATACTTAGGAAATACAGTGATGTTTTATGATTGAAATATGATAGACAGGAAGCACATACTACAGGGCTTTAGACGTGCAGTGATAATGATTAAGTAATCTATGTGGTAACTTCGATTCACCTCTCGAAGTGGACGAAGTGCCGCTTCGACCAACTTCGGAACAACGAAGTCAACCAAAGTCTCACGTTTTCGAAGTGAAGCGAATTTACCTCGAAGTCACTTCACTTCGGCGGCAACACTAGTTCCGATCAAATCTACGTGATGATCGCATTAATTAAACCCACCAATCACATCTCTCCATCATTGCTATCATGAGCATCCGTAATACGGAGAAGCGTTCATCTCAGTAAAATCGGGTATAACTCGTACGATAAACGTCAAGCGGCAGCAGAACCAAATGGATGACTTCCCGTAGGTCCGAAATAATCGGATTACTTTAGGAAGGTGGAACCTGGTGTGCCGCGATGCCGGCCGTAATTTGCTCCACATCGGCAACTCAACATAATTTTGCACCCTCTTATAAACCTTAAAGGATTTTAATCTAATATTGAACCCTTTTCTAGCTTAACCCGACTAGAATGCTTCCGTTTCAGGCCACTAGCCAGCGATATCAGCTGACCTAATTAGTCTCCTTCGCAGTTTCGTCGTGCTGCAGTGCAGCTTTAAAGTGCTTACATGACCCATGTAAGTTCTATACTACTCTCTCATTCTCTCCATTCTTCTATCATAACGTGAGTGCGGAACCTCCAATCACTCTATAACTGTTCGAGCGAGCACGCAGCTTCAATCCTTAATTAAGTCCTGATGGCTACAACCTCGGAACACCGCTGGGACCCCGGACACTCGTGGGCGAGCCCCGCTCCACCGTGAAGCTTCGAAGGCTGGGTGTAAGCCCGTTGGCGTACCTGAGCTCCCATAATCAACATAAATACTGTCCGAGATAATGAAGCGTGAGCTTTCATTAAATTTATGTCCCTTGCAGAGATGTACTCTAGGCATCAGCAAATGCGACTTTGTTCGAAAGCACCCACAAAACGCTCGTGTGTATATTCTTTTTGGTTTAGTTCAAGTTTGCGTTCGTAAGCACACATTTTTGGTCATATGTTCAGCATCTCCACCAATCGCTTGAGTGTGCTACTGAAGTCGTAAGCGTTCATTTCAGTGGTTTTTCAGATGTATATCTTTTCCTTCTCGATATTTGGGAGTCGAAGTATTTCGGAACGCTCTCTGATACGTAGGTAACAGGGTACCTGATACTTGTTATTGACTCATTGGTTGGGTGATTCTATTAACCCGAATACCGGGGAGCGGTCATGTTGACTTGGCATGACCAACCTTTAAAAGCTGCTTCTTCCCTCGAAAGTGACGATGACCGCCAGCATGACTTCCACGTATCCTTTTGAACCGACTCCCCAGTGGACGACAGTGAACCCTAGGCCACTCCCGCCATTGCTCACGCGAGGTGAAGTCTTAGAAAAACCTTCGTTACCGTCCCCTCCTCGGAACGAGCTGTTCAACGACAATTATGTTGTTAGCACCCACCTCGTGCCTGCTGCTTGCCCAAGACTAGCTCCGGACATCCCATTGCCTGTAGTCCCAAAATTCTCGACAAACGCCTCAGATCGGAAGCGAGAGCTCAAGCAGCTTGCTGCCGAATTTGCTGAGCGACAAGACCGCTTCGAGCATGGGAGGTTAAGTGGAGAGGGAAGCGAGAAACCTTTATGGAACTGCGTTAACCGATATGCGAAGAGAGTTCAAGATGGGAGGAAGGGATTGACGTTGTTCCTTACTCATGCGACCGGTTTGCCCAAGGAGGTACACCTATTCAACACATCATAGCCGAGAACATCTACTAAATATCATATAGACATGGGAAACAACCCTGCGATATTTATTATCATCACCCTCAGCCTCACTGATTGACGAGGTGTGGTCTTGGGAGGCTGTTCAGCATGGTGATGCTGCACTAGTCAACGAGGCAAATCTCGGTGGCATATGTGAGGCACCTCGCTATTATCTATAACAAGGGGCTAAGTTGAACCTTTGTTACTAGATGATTGGCTAGACAGCACGCGGGATATTGTACACTTCTTGCTACACTACTTACCGGAAGATGCATCGTCGAAGGCTTTACCCACTCACCTAGATCTTCTGCCGGAGACTATCAGTGAATACCGGAAGACAAAAGGATTTTCATCCCGATCCCTGGTTTCTGTCGGGCACTCATTCGGGGGCTGCTGTTTGTATGTTATCATTGCCAGCGTTAATACTCTGATCCAGTTTTCAACTTCAATGCAGGATACCAGCGGCTGTCAATTTCCCTGCTTTATTCTCCTCCATGGTTCTCGTCGATCCAATAATTGTCCAAAATCACAACGGTCCCCCCAATACGGTTAGACTATACGTCACCCTTGCCAGGCGCGACCGCTGGCCGTCACGGTGAGTCGTTATATTGTGGTAGTGACTTCTAAGCGTCTAAGTCCGGAGTCATTAGTGAGGAGGCGTTACGCTCACTCAAGACGTCTCCATTCTTCGCAGGTTGGCATCCCGATGCTCTACGGCTGTATGTTGCATATGGCCTCTGCGAGGATTCACGCGGGGGCGTGAAGCTGAAGATGTCAAGTCTGCATGAGGCTTTGGTGTTCGCAGGTCGTATAGGATCGTTTGAAGCATGGGAGCTACTGGAAAAGGTAGACGAGCGAATTGAATTACATTGGGTTGTTCCAGGGAAGCCTGAAGACAAAGGGTGCGGTATTCCCGGTGATAATATCAGCTCCACTCACTTTCATTTTAGGTTCAAGGGCGAAGAAGCCACGAGGATCCGAGTGTGGCGAAGGCCTGCGAATTCGTCTAATGTAGTGATTCACTCTGCTGGGCATCTGGTAAGCCCATGATTCGCTTCCTGGTGAAAAGTCTGACTGACCTGGCTGTTGTTCAGATTCCACAAGAATCGCCAGAGGAGCTTGGTAAGTGATACTTTATCTTTTGTTCATGTCATCCTGATGGTTTCCCTCCAGCCCGAGAAATATCAGCTTTCCTGGAGAGAAAGTACGGGCTGCGGAGTAAAGCACACTTGTGATAATCCCTGGACTCGAACAGGACAGTTTGGGGATTTTTGTTCTCTGGCCTTTGCTCGCTTTCATATCGCTTTATTTTTGGTTGTTTCCATGTAGTTGTACACGGTATTTCAAGCTTCAAGTTGGGTTGGGTGCTGCCGACAAACACCTTGCGAAGCGAGAGACACCATCAGACTTGATAGACAAGTATTCCTCATATTTTATCGTTTATAAACGTTCAAACAGTCGATCGTGAAGGGTAAGACGATAGGAGAGCGAAATCCGACAGCGGCAAGTTAAAGTGGTTATAACATACTGTTCTTGGAGACGGAGATGCATTAGTGCATCTGAATCCTGTTTGGCACCATATCAGTGCAGTCTAGTTGGGTGCGGTGATACAACACATTGAACCGGCAAGCTTTACTCGGAGACAACGACGTCTAGGTTGTCGTCGGTCTCTATCGATGCACAGGGTACTTATGCGATGCCCCTAGATAACCTTGAAGCTTGCGGTTGTCTCCTTACAACATCATGTCAATCAACCAAGCGCACACAATGCCCGTCGATTTGGCTTTGACATTATCCAATACATCACCTTTCTTCGCTGATCCCGCAATGCTCCCGAGCGCATATCCCGAGCTGCAAGGCCTCACCCACGTCCAAGCTGTGGGCCCCGGCTTGATGTCAAACGAACACGTATATAGACTGGAGGATAAAGAACGAGCTGGGGCTGTCCTGGATTTTTTGAAGAAAGAGGGAGGGGTGTCTAACGTCGTTTTGCTTGAGAAGAAGAAACGAGTCAAGAGAGATGAGTTTTGATCAGTGAGCATCAGTTTGAATTCAAACATTTGAGCACGGGTTGATTGAAGATTTGGTTACAGAGGGTATCGAGAGAATATATAGTACTCAACGGTACGGCGGTAAATATGATACGTAGTTTCAAAATAGTGTGTTAAATAAATACTGAGAGAATCCTGCACCATCAGTGCGGTGACTATGCATACCACTTACGCTACGGTGGTAGCGCACTTCGAACGTAACCCAGAACGTGATCAATCGTCGGTCTATCAGACGGCTTTGACCAGCATCCTTGAAGAAAGGGTATGTGTTGCCTATCAACCGAGCTGTCTGCTTCCATCGGGTGCGTACCCTTGTATCTAGCAGCCATGATATGAAGCGGGTCTTCGAGCCAGTGATAAGGGAGTTTTCCGGATAGCACCTGAATTGCAACTCAAAACGGAATTACTGCAGGGTAAAGTAAGAAGAGGCATACCTGAAGTGCTACAGAACCGAACGAGTAAACGTCGGAGCAGGTGGTGGGTTTTTCAACTTCTTCTTCTGCAAGATTTATCAATTCAGGCGCAACCCAGCGTATGGAGCCTGGTTGGTAGGCTTCAAATGACAAGCCATCACATTCTGCAAGGAGCATCGACAGTCCGAAGTCCGTCACGTATGCGTTTCCCCTGGAATCGATCAATACGTTGTGCTGTACTCATTTAGCTTGTCAGACACGCCCACATAACTACAGGCTCACCGCGGTGAGGTTCCCATGAATGATATGTTTGTCATGAACTATGGGAATGGTCAAGACTGCTTATGAAAAAATATGAACCAGCACAAACGGTACTGGATAGCTGTCACAATTTGTTCGAGCTATAGGGAATCGTTGTCAAGGTGATCAGCTGTAATTATTTAGCAGTAGGACGCACAAGTAGGAACTTGTCTCTACTCGACAGATTGAAGAACTCGAGAGACAGATAGTTTGTTAATGACCCATGCTCCATCCAAGGGGTTACGAACGCGGGGAGCGGTCCGAATCCTGAGGTCGTCCCAAAGAAGCGAAGTATATTCTTATGGTGCAACGTTGCCCACGCACGCACTTCGCGATAGATCCTCTGATACATCATTAGCACGAATATCGAGTGACCTGTCAATATGTACCTTGCGCAATGCCTTTATCGCGTCTTCACTCGAATCAAGGATCCTCAAGGATTTGACGGCCACCTGTTACGAACTTCATTGGCGATGACGCATGAAAGAAGGTCAAGCTACCTCTATTTTTCCATAGGACTTTGAAACCATGGTACACCGGTAGACATCACTTATATCTCCAATAGAATGAGGGAAATTATCATGTATGAAGATACACGTCCGAGGAAATTTCGTCGATTTGTCCTGAATCACGTCGGACCTATTCAATACCTCCTTGAGAGTGACCGACCAATATGACAAAATGAACTTTTACAGAAAATGCCATAGTCCTTGCAGTCCAGCAACCCCGCCAGTCTGATGGAACAACGAAGTCATGATTAGCAATGTTCGATGTGTCAGCTTGTATGTAGCCTACCTTCAGACAAAAGAGATGGAACATAGTTATGCACCTCCCCGATGTCGCGGGTCACAAAGCCAGAGTCTCAGACTGTCGGGATTGAATCGATGGGAACGAGATAAGGAAGCGCCAAAACCACCTACCAATGAGGTGTGGCATTGGTGTGTGTGGCATCAGCGTTTTTGCGTTTTAAAACTCCGCCAGACCACGTCGAGAACGAGACCGTCCCCACCGCTAAAGTCTTGCCGCAACGCAAGCACCTGCTACTTGTACATACCGAACTCAATGGTCGCATGTTTCCACTTACTGGCCTAGTGTTAGGTTACAATCAATAAGCACACCAAGTATAATAGCTTTGGCTGCCAGTTTTCGCACGTGGGGGCACGTTTAAATCCTCGAGGCCCCTAACGTTAACGTTCAACGCCTCCCCCACTATAACTTTGTAGTCAGGGAAGTCCTAGACATGTTATGTTGTATTTGGTTGTATTTATTCATGCAGCAATGATTCAGATTACATGACCTTGCCATATCGCCTTGCTTGCAAGGTGACGATTCATCGTCTTCTGCTAATTCTCTGGCTAGGGTCTACCTGACCTTCAGATGCCGTTTCACTTTGTTGTACATGTCTGGCAACGCTTAACGAGTATTAGGTCGAAAAGGAATGATCATTCGTAAGTAATCGCCGTCTCCATCCTACGGATCACTCACTGAATTTTGTCAAGAAATGCGACACCATATTCCATGCACAACCTCACTTCGAGGATTCGAAAGGCACAATGGATTGGCGGAAGATCAGCAAATGTATATCGAGCTACATGTTCTATTGGTACCACGCCCACACAGGTTTGTCTTGGGCACTCTACCCCATCCATGTCCTGATATATGAAAAAAAATAGGTTGTTGTGAAGTCGCTGAGGGTAGAAATGTTTAGCAACACGGGGAAATCTGAAAGCCAGGTCGGTAACATCTTGATGTGATTAGATAACTCGCATCAATTCTCTTCCCAGGAGTTATTGGTTCGAGCAAATGCCTGGATGTCTTTGCGACATGACAACATTCTTACACCCATAGGATTCGCTGATGGATTCGGACCGCTTCCATCAATTGTATACAAGTGGATGCCTGGCGGGACATTGACCTCATACCTCGAAGACAACTCTGGCAGTCTAAGTGTTTCGCAAAGGTTTTGTCTGGCAAGTCTCGTCCAGTCTTTCTGTTCTTGAAAGAGTCTGATTTAGTAAAATAAAATAGATCAAGCAAATAGCAGCTGGACTCTGCTACCGTAAGCACTACATTCTACTTCTGACGTACATCCTGACTCGAGTTTCTGAAATATCGACGTAGTCCACTACAAGAATGTCGTCCACGGCAATCTACATGGAGTGAGTCGTCTATCTTTTTTCGCTGGCAATTTTGTGTCTTATCATGACGTGTGTAGAATAACGTCCTAATTGACGCCGAAGGTGTTGCGCATCTTGCAGATTACGAACTTACTTGGGCGTACCGAGGACAACATATTCCCCCATCTGTGAGATGGGCAGCTCCGGAACGCTTTGACAGCCAAAGCGTGAGCGCGCCCACGACAAAGAGTGATATCTATTCCCTTGGAGGCATAATGCTTCAGGTTCGTTCATTAGGCATATGAGGTCGTACACATTGGTTGATAATATCCCAGATCCTCACTGGCCGCGAACCATATTATGAGGTCAGAAGTAGATCCAAGGTTTCCATCGAAATATTGAACGGAAATAAACCCTCGCGACCACTTGATATTCGTATCGCGGATCCTCACTGGTGGTTTATTCAATGGTGCTGGACCGTTCCAGAAAACCGCCCATCTTCTGCTGAAGTACTACACTTTGCCCAAAGGGAAGCCGAGCTTCTTGGTGCATAAGCTGATATTTTTTATATACGAGGAACTCTCGTGCTTACCCTATTCTCTATATTCTCATTACTATGGACTTTATGGAGTCATTCCCACCGGGTTGTTTCTCTGACAGCACGGGACCCCATTATTCTGGATATCTTATTTCATCGGACACGTCCTATACACTGGCTTCGCCATCAATGAATCACACCCATCTCCTACCCATCACATGCCTATCTATTCACGTATCGCAATCCCGCCCTGGTTACTTATCCCCTGGCTGTGCTGAGGATGCCGATCAATCGCATTGTGCTGAGCACGCCTTATTACATCTTCCCCATTCCACGTGTCTTGTTTACAGAAAACCTACAAAAGCCCCAGTACGATACATGTTGTAGACCCGGCGTTCTTGCAACTAAGCTATCATCTGGTAACTTTGCGTGGACTGTCTATCTTGTTCTTCCGTATGTCGCCACCTCGAAGTCCCGCGACTGCGAATTGTTGCGACATATTTTTTCACCTCTAAACGTTGCTTCTTTCTCGCCACTCGAAAACCTAGGCTGCGCTCTGGCAACGAAATCCAACCACCATGTCTACCTCTCGTTACGACCTTCGCTCAAGTAACATCAACCGGGAACTCGGCTCTGCACCATACATTCCCGGCGCCCTTCCCGCCACTCCTATCAGTTATGAGTCCCCATTGACGGTACAAGATGACCCCTGCCGCGATGTAATCCAGGAGAGTATCCATAGGGACCCTCTGAGGAGATGGTCATAGAGCAGGTCTCTATGGCTGACGTGCCAGCTTCATGGAAACTTACCCCACCGTGTTTCAAGTGGGCCTGAGATTGACCCCGAAAACGATGGGTCCGGCGGTGACGACCGCCAGGAAAACTAAGGTTAGTGTGGTTGAAGAGTTCAAATTGAACCAAGGGCAAGAGAGCCTGATGCGCGAGGCTGAGCGTCGCGTAACGAATGACGGCGAGCGTGAACGAATCACTGTAAGCGACAGGCGGCCAGGCCCGCAGTGCTGGACTCACTCAGGGACCCTGAGAGGTTTGAATCCTGAGAATCGGTCGAGGGACCTTCAAAAGGCCACGGACTCCAGAGAATGGAGTGGCGCTGGCTTGGAGGATGGAGACATTGATGGGAGACCCAGCGTGCGGCCCTTGCATGAATCTTACAAAGCAGCGAAGTCAACCGCCGAGAAGTCAATTCGCGATCCATGAGAACCCCCGAACGGAGAAGGAATACAACCACATTGTCTGGCAGCGACTACTTAGAGCTGCTGGATCCAGCCACCCGGAGCACCCGACCTGTCACTGGACGCAGATAGAGCCTGTCGGGATCAGATCGGTATGGTCACGCTACCCAATGACATCCCAACCAAACCTATGTTTCTCTGGCGGGGCTTTTTTTCCGTTAGCGAACAATGATTATTAACAGGTCATCGTATCCGAAATAAAAATGTGGTGTGCCAATACTACAGGTGGCTAGTAGTAGTGGGTCAGGTCAAGTCAGTGACATAGGAAACCGTAAAATTTGAGAATGCCTAGATCTAAAATTATCTTCTGCGCTGCTGAGGAACGAGGCGAGCGCAGAACTCAGTCTATGTACTACTAGGCAGACCACCTCTTTCGCACTTGCTGCAGACCACCGTCCCCGAACGTTGGGTGCTGTTGACAATGAGGGGAGGGAGAGGCCAGTAAAGCGGAGGGCAGCGGTTTCAAGCTTGCAAAAGCTCTCATCAGGGGGCTGCCGCTACCCCTACCGCTTGTACTTTTAGTTCTACGTAGGAATCTCCTTCTTAAACCTTTGTCAATAGGAGTAAATGGTCCGTGCTCCAGTACTCTGCTCCCAAAACGGGCAAGCCAGCAGGTGCAATCGACACTCATGACCCATTGATGGAGAAGTTTACAGAATTGGGGCACTACACGCGAGTCTTGTGTTTGAGCCTTTAGCCCCTAAGACTATAAGTAGAGAACCAGACTATGGGCCTTTCGGCCCGTCTTCTGGATTTCATAATCGGTATCCGTATAGGTTGTAACATAGACTGTAATAGGTGTAGTAGGTACATGGTCTCGCTTCAAAATCCGTAATCTAGTGAACACGAGGTATGGGTCACTTATTTATAAGACTGGCGGCCTTACGCGAATCATAAAACCAGGTTTGGTGTGTATATTGACGCTGGACCTTTCGACTCTTGTACTCATCAACCCCCCCACCCACTCTAGTGATGTACCTGTCCGAGCAGTCGACCGGTGATCCTGTCGACCTCACCGAATGCATCACACGCACTAGTGATTTTTATACAGCTGCAGGAGGGTTCGGTGATGTTTGGCGCTGCATGCTGCAAACTGATGAAACGCAAATTGTGGTACGATTGTTCGTATTGATGCAGATGATCCGCATCCATCTTAGATCTTTCCAGGTTGCAGTCAAAGTGATCAGGTTTCCAGATGGGGAGGTCGGTGCACCGAATGAGAAGGTATTCGCAACGCTACAATCACTGCGGAAACGAGATTTAGAACGGATCGGAATTATGTATGTTTAGAGGCTGTAAACGGAATGTAAACGGACAATGCCAAACAAGCATATTCCTACCCGTCTAGATCGAAAAAGGTACTCGTTTGAGAACTAAAACCGACTCTGAATATTAGGGATTTGCAGGGATAGGGTTTGTTGCCTTAGTATCTAAACCAACTCGGTATCAGACCAGGTTATAAGGATCCGCACGTCTACTTTATGTCTGGATTTATGCATAAACGGATCCGCTTCTATTCTGAATAGACATGTGCCGTATCAAAGAACTCGTCCTGCTAGGTCCCCACATATGCTCCCCGGTCCTTGATATCCCCCACCACCTTGCACGCCAGAATGTATGGGTTCCAAGGCCAACAGACTCAGAGACGCCCGAGTGGTGCTCCCACTCCTGATTCTCAGCAGCCAGCACTGGTAGGGGCAGGAGAAGCATATCCTCAATATAATATACCCCAGGTCGCCGGGAAAGTGTCGTATCAGCCGCCTCAACACGATCCATACTTCAGTGGTAATGTACCTCGATTTGAGATGGTAAGAGCTTGTAGATCGCCCACTAAAAGTCAAGCGACTTACTGGATGCGATTCAGTCAGGCAATGGACAGCACGGTGACCACAACACCAGCGGCGCATTCGCTGGGGGACCTATGTACCAAGATCATTTAAACAACAGGTTTCGTTCCACCAGTCCGCAGCACTCACCCGATATGCGTCAGCCATCCCCGTATCCTTTTTTCGGTGCACACCAGACACCCGTCCAGTCCATGCGAGCTGGTAGCGTGCCACAGAATTTCAGCTCAAATAGTACATCCTCTCGAGGCGAAACACCATACCGTCATTTCGCAGGAGACTCGGGTAGTGAGGCATCTTCGCGGGCACCATCTGTTGTTCCTGGAAGCGAGGAGTATCAAGCTATGATGCTATATTCAATGGGTCGACAGCCTGCCACTCACCTTCCGCACGTGAACCAGAACGTGAATAGGCGAAATGGGGCACTTGAGCAGTCGCCAAATTTGAATGAGACCGTTGCATATCTTGTCACAGAGGTCAAACGACTGACTGAACACGCACAGCACACCGATAAGGAGCTCGTTCTACAAAAGAATGATTAATGGTAGTGGCCTCGTAGAAATACACTTAGTACTCACCGTGGGTCCCGGACGCATCGTTTCGAAGGTAAAAGTAAAAGCTTGTACATGAGCTGGCAACTCGAGCCTGATAGTATTTGACATAGCGCTCGAGTTACGGACTTAGCGAAATTTTCGAAAAACTCACCTTGCTTCAAGTCTACCCTAAGCAGACATCGAGAAGTTGAATTTACTGGGCTGGATAGTGGTGGAATAGCAGGTATCTGAAGAGAATAAACGGAGGTCCGAAAAAGTGTGTTGGTGAAGTTGGAAAAGCGTCTGTTTACATCTGTTGCTTCAGACCGAGCGAGCAAAATTTGCGACATGTCGGATTTACGTCTGATTACGAGCTAGGTACGTTTACAGTCGTGTTATACACATTGTCTCCCTCGGATTACGGTTGGTGTAAAAAACTCGTTTCCGCAGTGAATGCTGACTTGACTACTTACGGGCTATTAAGGCACTGCGACGTGAACTTGGAACATGGGGGATACTTGGTCATATGAACATCGTGCCACTACTAGGCATAGCACGAGGTTTTAGCCCCTCCATATCTATGGTCTCGCCCTGGTTTGAAAATGGGTCATTGATGGTTTATCTCCGGAAACATGAAGGCATCACTTTGTCTGATCGCCTCCGCTTAGTAAGCTTTTCCGCATGATATGTGTCCACAAATTTACAAATCGAACAGCTCGAAGATGTTACATCGGGTCTCCATTATCGTGTGTATACATTCGTTCAAGTATCTATGACTTGTTCATGCGCGTATTCATGGTCGGTGCAGTGCATGGTGTCCCGGTAGTTCACGGTGACTTAACTCCAGTGAGACGGGACGTCTTGGAGATATTTTCAATATCTCATCACATCACTTGCAGAACAACGTGCTCCTGAATAACGACAAAAGGGCTGTCCTCACAGACTTTGGCTTGTCGTCCGTGCTCGGAGATATCACCGGCCGCTCATATCTTCAACGTTCTTGTGCACAACCAGGAGCACTTCGCTACAGCGCTCCTGAGCTTCTGAATCTGAGAGAATCTGATGCATCTATCCCACCCGATACTCAAAGTGATGTTTACTCATTTGGCTGTCTCGCACTTAAAGTATGTCTTGAACCTGTTTGCATCACCATTCGAAATGCTAACATTTTGTCTTCATAGGTACTTTCGGGAAGTGAGCCCTGGGCTGATGTCAGGCATGAGAGATTCATCATTATCAGAGTGGCTGAGGGGCATACACCACAGAGGCCTGACAGCGGTCCAATCTTAGATGCACATTGGCGACTAATACAACAATGTTTCGTACCACCTGGTGCAATGCCCGCTCGTCCGTCCACAGGTGATATCCTGAACTTTCTTAAAATAGAATTACAGTTGGAAGGTATTGCTCAAAGTTTGTCATCGACAAGCGGTTAACAAATATCTGAAGATCAAAAAGTGTCGGTAGTGAATCGGTCGAACAAGTGCTTCAATGGAGATGAAGTTGCAACATCTTTACAGTACAAAGTATGTTTCCTCTTTATCTCTTCGTCGAAGTTCCTACGGAGATGCTCACTCCTGGTCATCCAGACCACCGTCAGCAAAATTCCCTTGACAGATGCCTTCGGGACGAGTTCCATTGTTAACACAAATCAACACATAGCATCCCCGTTGTCCAACTTAACACCTGGTATCCCTAGCAAAGGGAAAGACTCTTCGGAGATGACACGCAAGTTTAATTTGAATTTTCTCCGCCGCAACAACGTACAGAAGGGAGGTCGCACTACATATTCACAATGCACAACACGAACGAAATATTTGAAACAGGCTGGACTTCCGCGAGGCACAAACATCGAACGAGAAACTATGAGCCCCTTGTGGGTTTTTTGTCAGTCTTCGACACTCATGTGTGACTCATGATGTCCTTTTAAATCCTAGTACTGTTATCGCGACCGCCTCCCTGACGAGAGTGCAAGACTTTGCCGTACCTCCGGGAGGCCTTGGCGATACTTTCCAGTGTATCTTGCGGAACGGGGCTTTCAAGAAGGAGAAGGTAGTCAAGCAATATTCATTCATCCTCTTTACAGTACTGATAATGGTCCAGGTCGCGGTCAAGTCTATCAAGGTACGAGATGACGATGAAGAGAGCATTCGGAGGGCCCGAATAGTCAGCCCCAGCGATACCGTAAAAATATCAACGCTAATTCCTAGACACATCAGATCATCCTGGCGGAAGTGCAAGGTTGGATGTCTCTCCGCCACGAAAATATATTGCCTATCTACGGTACTACAACGGGGTTCGGTTCTAGCCTTCCCTGCTTGGTATCGCCTTGGACGGAGAATGGATCCTTGAGCAGCTACCTGAGCGCCAGGGGTCAAACTCTCTCAAGCACTGCAAAGCTTTCACTGGTGTGTTTCCCCCAACTCATAAAACAAACACTTCTCTTACTTCTCAACCCGCATTCAGCTATCTCATATCGCAGATGGGCTCCACTTTCGTAAGTGGGAAAATATCTGACCGACTGGACAACACCTCATCGATTAATCAACAGTTCATTGCAAAAACATAATCCATGGCAATCTCAGTAGTGTCAGTCTATTCACTCCTCCCAAGGCCGTCACGGTGCAGCCCGCTGACTGCAGAAGTAGAATAATGTTTTAATTGACAGTCACCACACCGTCCGTCTTACGGACTATGGACTGTCTTCAGTCGTATCTACGTGTGGCGATCTCTTTCAGTCCTATCATTGCGGTGCTTTGCGCTGGACGCCTCCAGAACTGATCAGCGACGATGACCAGGAGGCCGGTAATGTGTCAAGTTGTTACAGCGATATCTATTCTTTCGGATGTGTCGTGTTCCATGTATGCCATTTTGACATCTTGCTTTTAATTGATCAGTTCAGCTGATGCCTTGTAGGTACTCTCTGGAAAGTTACCGTACTGGTGGCTGGATGATGTTTTACGCGTTGTCTCTGCGAGACACAAGGGGGTGGATCCACTTGGTCCCGGAACGGAGATGGATGGGGGTTATGTGAAATTCGTCCAGCGCTGTTTGTCCGTATCTCCTACGGACCGTCCGACGATAGATCAAATTAAAGCTTTCGTCGCGAGATCGATGTAGTGTCCTGTAAAGCAGAGCTATGTCTGCCATCTGACACAAAATATCGCAGGGAACCAATTACGTACGGCTATGCAATTTACGATGAGTGGTACAATGTCCCATTAGACAGCTACACCAGCAGTATAACCTGTGTCCCACGACCGAGATTTTGCTCGCTCTCGCTCTCGCCACTGACTCTCAAAGCAAATAAAAGTGACAATAATATCATCCAAGATGTGTGGCGTCCGTTGGGATAAGAAGCGCAACAGACTGCTTGTGTTTGAACAGAGTGCGCGTCAGCGTGGTGATAAAAGTGGCGATGTATTCCTGTGAGCGAGCGCCCCTTGCGGTCGATACTCGCGAATTTGCCACTCGTCGTCACTCCCGTGGGACTTCTCCGGACTAGTCCAGATTGTGCCATATGAGCGCGGAGCATTCAGTTCGCCCAAGTAAGCTTCTTACGATGTATACAGTCCCGTCTTGGTGATCTTAATTGTTCTAGACCCAACCACCGCTGCGGGCCTGTCATTGTGCTTGGCTGGCTACCCACGTGAAGCGGTTCTTCAAGAATGTCTCTCCGAGCGACTGATGTGGTAGCTATGCTTCCACAGAAGGGTTCATTACGTGTGACTGTGTCAAACGTGTAGTGTATGGCACGCTCTGGGCAAAAGAAAGTGGTTCACAGAGGATCATTTTTCGCCAAGCACAGTTGAAGGGTCATATCGAGAGTGAAGTCGGACGCTCGTGGTTGATACTACCGAGAGGCCCTATGGTGTATTGTTACTCCTGTAGATGAATTAGTATCAGAAATGTATGTACCCACTCCAGCGATTGCCCCTAACTTCAATGTCAAAGCTTCGCGTTTAGATAGGGAGCGCAGTGCGATATCACTAGTAGCGCTCCACATCATGCGCATACTATCAGTGACAGTAGGCGCCAGCTGTGCCATCTGTTGCTACGTAATACTACAGCATCCGCTGAGCTATTTCGGGCATTTGTTAGCACTTGAGGCCGGAATCAAAAAATCCATGTAAATAATAAATCCGACAGAGATATTCGTTAACCGTTAGCTTGAACCAAGACTATCGTGATCAACCCAGAATCCAACAACCTCAAATGCCAAGTTCTAACATCTTTCCTCCAAGTTTTCCTCCCTTTCCGGCAGTACCGCACGGCGTCACCATCATTCCTTTCGAAGATTTCATGCCGTACGGCTACAAACGCATTACGACAGAGACTGGAGAAGAAATCGAAGTTGATGCTCTTGGTGGCTTGCCCACCGTGAAGGTTCTCTCCGATGAAGAGGTCATTCAAAGAAATAAAGACCGTAAACGGCGTAGAAATGCAGGACAGAGCGCAGATGCCACAGGCAGAATTGTGCCTTGGTGGGAGGAATGGGAAGAAGGTGAAAATACGCGTACCACGAGCGAGCCAATAGAACTGTACTTATCTTCTTTCTCCCTGCTCACATGTGAGATAACTCATTTTCGTTCATCTAGGCAGAACAGCCTCGTTGATCGAGTTCACCAAGTCGCGGATGATTTCCGGGTTGGTCGTACTTGGCCTCCGATAGCCTCTGGAGTCAGAACGCTATGGGATCATGTACAAAATTTCCAGCGTCACTTGAGTGTTCTGATTGATTTCTACAGTTTCGTCTGTACATTGGCCTTCTGTCCAGCTTGCCGATCTACCGCAAAGTCAGGAAATCTAAGGGTGCCACAAACATGTCTTGTGAAGGAGGCGGTGACGCCTCAGATGACGATGATACCCCAAAAGCTAAAGAGATAAATCCCAATATTATTCAAGATCCACTGGAACAGATCGCCCATCCAGGCAAACAACTAGAGCCAAGTGAAGGAGAGACAGATGTCCAGATTCGTTTACTCGAAACCTTCCTTGAAGACATGGAGAAGTCTATCAAGGTCTTCATGTCTTCATACATGCGGGATAAAGGTTTGATCTGGCAAGTTTGTCTGCTTCCTTCCATTGTCTTGAATTTATGAGTTATCCAGGTCGGAGCGCAACCTTTTCATTGCACCCACAGTACTGCACTTTTTCCTTCGCTTCATGCAGCGTAACGGTGTTTTTGCTGGTTTCGAAGCTTATACCGATAATTTAAACCGCGCGGTGGTTGTCGCAGAGCTTGCTATCAAGGAGCTTCCTTTGACAGCTAAGGTTGCACGGGTTTTGCCGGGCACGTTCGACGCTGCGTGCAAGGAATGCTGGGGATCCAAAGGAGGCCTCAGCATGTATACCTCTGCCACTCTTGACTCCGGGGATGGATGTACTGGCATAGATACGCCCGCTTCGTCGGCGGTTAGCACATTCGAAGAGGCGCTCAAAGCTGATCACGCTGAAATCGTGTCCTCGGACGTTGTCCTTGACTCATTGATGGCCAAGGAGGTTTTGGATGACACCTTCGGCGTTGGTGATGTCGTGAACGTTGCCCTCCCTCCAGTGGATGACCCTTGGGTTGCAGCTGTTACCGCAGGGCAGAACACTACGGTCTCATGGACTGATATCAAAGTTGACTCACTGCTTACCTTCCTCGGCCCGACTCGCCTGCCTCTGTCACATACCGCTGGTGTTGTCGAATTCTCGACACGCAAAGTCAAAGAAGTAATACTGCCAGAGCCTGTCGGATCATTTCCAGACACTCCTTCCGCAGCGGTTGAGCAGGAGCTAGGAAGCCGCTTCGCACGTATCGTGATGGAACCTTGGGTTCGCATCCCAACAGACGAACTTCTTGATATCATGAAGCCAATCATCACATCTTCCAGTCGCGGAGCCGTCATCAAGGACCCGTTCGCAGATAACCTCGATGTTTCTGATGCCTACAATCCCTGCCGTGATGACTTGACCGTCCTCATCGACCCAGCATCCGTAGATGACTTCCGTGTCGGCCTTGGTTTGTGCGGCACGTGGGTTCAAATTGCTCGCTGCGAAGACGTAGAGAGTTCTGTCGGTGTTATAGATCAGGATACCCCACACGTCAGCAAGCATCCTCGCGATTGCTTCTGGTATCTAGAAGATGTTGCATCTATCTTCCCCAGCTTTTACACGGAGTCCGAGGTGGAGATCGACCTTGGCCAGACGACCGACAATGATGAGCTTTGAATGTCTGCAGCTCTCCTGCATCCCGATGCGCAGGAAGAAATAATCACTGTATATGTTTTATTACCATCACGGATATCTTGCTTCACTTGCTTGATACGTCGGTAGTAGTTGGCGACAGGACTTGCTCATTTTCATATGCATTGTTGCTACTTCTCTGTCAAGCGAGCCATTCTTGCAACGTTGTCGTTTTTTTAGTACTTAGGTACTCTGGCATGGCAAATCAGCCGAACTCGTCTCCACAAAATTGTAGCATTAATGACATTACAGTTAAAAGTCAGCACATGATATTAGCAGGAATGAGATGGAGACAATCTTGACACCAAGCAGGTTATTATACTTACTGGTACTGCGGGAGGTTTGGTGTGAACTTGTCAAGTCTGAATTGTCACCGCTCAGTACATTGCGATTGAGATGCAGGGCAGCGTGACCTTCAAATGCCTACTACATTTTGGACTCGCAAACAGCGCCTCCTTACAAGACATGTTTGGAGCACCCTTAGACTTGGTAGATCAGCAAGATGAACAAAAAACCAACGCCTCTGGCGTCAGCCAAGTACAACCCCGGAAATGCATCCGCTACTTGGTGAACCTTAAAGCCACCTACTGGATGAACGAAAACGAGAGAGATTGGCTCGTTCGTGGTACGCGTATTTTCACCTTCTTCCCATTCCTCCCACCAAGGCACAATCAATGTCCATGGGCCCATCTGCTAGAAAGCCGACGCGATCCTGATGGATGAAGACGCACTGGCAGACATCGAACATTTGCGCTGCGCTATCATCATTCGGATGCCGACCGGTAGTTGCGCGTCTATATCGAGCATGGCAAACGGATTTCTTGCATATATGCATTAGACACCAAAGATAAGAGCATTGTCCGCCGCCAAGGAAGGGTATACCTGGTGCCCCACCAGGGTCTCAGGTTAGGCGCGTGTATGTCATTTCGCGTTCGTTTCTCCGTCTCATTCCTAACGCATTCACCAGACGCGTATCCTTTACTGCGGAAGACGATGACCATCTTGCTTATTATACCGCAACTGTCGTTGCTGATGCTCCTGATGGGGGACGTTCCGGGAATTTGATGTACCAGAAATTGACAGAGAAGTTGGTACGTGGTCATTTAAATCCCGAGTATATGCGTCGTATTTCATAAGAATGTTCCTTCCCAGGCGGGCGAGCCGGAATATGCCTGGGCGAAAAGGCATACGTGGCCATCCTTGCGCCAGCATCATGACGAATATGCTACGGTTTGATCCTGTGATTGCCAGGCATGCTGCCCGGCTGAAGAACAGGACCCATGACAGGTTCGGTCGCGATCCTGAGGAATTGGATCACCTGGAGTCCGGTGGCGCCCCACAGGTCCGCAACGAGGTCCAAGAAAATCTCAACCTCGACCACCAACCTGACCTTCCGCAGGTCCATTTTTTTGGGCGGCGTCGCGATGATGTCTCGGCATGCAAGTTTGGAGTCGCCTCTGAATGAGGCTACCTCTGCTGTGGGCCGCGCGAGTGGACATGTTGAAATTCGAATGAGAACGATCGAAGGTCGCTGGACGGAGAAAACAATGAGTCCTCCGGGGTGGCACTCTATGACGCAATCAGTTTTGATGTCGATGAAATGCCTGAGTGAATATTTTTGTTGTGCGATATGTCACGACTGGTTAATTAGTTTGATGTTGTGATATTTTCTTCTGGGCAGACTCAATGTACTCCCTGAGCATGAAGTTTCAGAAGTTCTACCTGACACACCGCTAGAGACAGCCATCGGCCAACGACACAAACGGGCTCCAAGCGCCCGGACCACTGCCGTAGCCGTTCAAGGGGCGTCGACGAGCTCCCGGCTCCGTTTATTCTGGAACTCCGCAAACGAACACGGCGAGAAGGGATCACACCTTACGAAGGTCTTACTGCTGGCACTGAAATCAACTCGTAGGTCAAACGCGCACGGATGTCAAGCGGTCTTCGACGTACTGTGGCAGCTTCTGGCGCACTATACCGCGACAGGTTCGTAGGGTTGCCCCCACAACTTGTGCCGACATCGCAACGGCGGATAGTGGTTTCGGCGAAGGGGAAATTGAAAGCGATGGAGCTCGAGGAGCTTCCTGAGGAAGATGCCGGAGATGAAGCCAGCGACATCAAACGAGCTGTTTCTGGAATCGGTCGTCGATGAGGGACGTTCGGCTGGGCAGGGCGAACGATCGATCGAGAGAGCGCAGATTCCGCACCACCATCCGGAGACCGAGATGTTCCGAAAGGAGCAGGATGGGCAGCGTCATCATTTGGGGCAACCTTCTAATCGTGGACAACCTAATCGTGGCCCACAAGAATTCTCAGTGATCTCATTATCTGAAGAGCCGTCCGGCTATGTGAGGTCAGTATTTCGGTCATCATGCACGTCGGTCTGTTCTCACATCATATCACTCTAGAGTCCTTTCCACAGATAAGTTAATTGATACTACTAGCATTCGTCTATGGTCCGACTAGTAAGTGGTTCCCGACACTGATCATAGCTTACTTTGTACAGCTCATACCGTCGAACCATGCAAACTCTTCATCAAACACTATCCGCATTGGAACCGCTGCTCAAGCAGCATGACTCGGACATGCACCGAGCAATACAAGGTGCATTATGATATTTTCATTATCCCGCATCTTACTCACGGCTACAGACTGTATCTCTTCTATGAAGTTCTATCATAGACCAACCCTCATGCGCAAATCAACAGGCACTACATCGGGTCATCTTCTACGCAATCCGCAGTATCCTTCGCCCTTGTCTGATTATAAGACAGATTCCGGATTTGCTCAACCTCCTAGCCACGGTTGACATGTACCAGAGACACACGGTCAAGGCATCGTCCACTGTGCTGTCGCAGCAAGAGTATTGCACGAAAGAACTCAACTCTGACACCAGTCTGCTCACGCAACCCCAGTTGAAGTTGATCAAAAATGAACAATCAACGTGACAGGGATCTTTACATCTGGCTTGTCATGAATCTATCTTCATTGGTATATTTTTTAAGTTGCGAGCTCGACCTCATTTTAGCTTCATTCCAAAATAACACATCTACCACCTTGCGATGTCACCGCCCGAAGACCTCGAGGATTTCCTGGACGACTATTTTCCGGGACGCTTTCTCCGCAATCATAGGCTATCTCCTGACTAAGGTTTCATAACGAACTTTCTGATCGTGAGAAACAATCGCTGGAAGTTCTATATCAACAGTGCAAAGGCTTGTTGACGGCGGTCCGTAAATGGCAGACCCAAGAGGAAAAACGAGGGACAGTACTGGTGCTTGACTAGTAAAATGTTCCGAAAGAACGACTATCTTCCTTCGATTGGTCTGGCTAGGGGAGACTAAAAATGTTCCATGGTCTCCATGACCTAGGCTAACAGTCTTTAGCTTCACTGCAGAACCCTTCCAACAGGAGTTTCGGAAACCGCCCGCAGAAACAGCAGTTTCAAATTTGGATAGCTACCTGGACATGGTGGAGGATATGATTCACAAGATGGAGTGGAGGACCGCTAGGGTTCTAGAGAGACAAAACCAGGCCGTCTGAAAGGTGCTCCGTTTTAATCGGTAGAATATTTCGAGTTCCCGTTAGGTCTCTGGTCTTTCTTTGCTGATTTTGATGGACATAACAGTTGGGAGACTTCGGAGGATGTTTCTTCACAGGATCTCATGATGAGCTCTGGCATGGCTATCGATATTCCTTGAACTTCACGACCATAAATCATTCGACGTTGCTCTCGTCTTCGCTTCTTGTACTTCCTTTTTGAAACATAATCCGCTTTCCCGCTCTTCTTGCTCGTACACGTGCCCTCGCAAGTGAGTCCTGGCCGATTCGCTATGCCAGAGTACTTAAGTATTAAAAAGCGTCCAAACAATGGCTCGTTGGATAAAGAAGCAGCAATAACGCAACTTTTGATCATTCGTGTGTCTAGGAAAATGAGCAAGTCCCATCACCAACAGCTACCAACGTATCAAGCAAGGAAGTAACGCATATCAGACGTGGGGCGGGTGTCCCTAGGAAGCCGCTTCGCACGTATCGTGATGGAACCTCGGGTTCGCATCCTAACAGACGAACTTCTTGATATCATTAAACCAATCTCACATCTTCCAGTCGCGGAGTCGTCATCAAGGACCCGTTCGCAGATAACCTCGATGTGTCTGATGCCTACAATCCCTGTCGTGATGACCCAATCGTCTTCATCGACCCAGCGTCTGCAGATGACTTCCATGTCGGCCTTGGTTTGTGCGGCACGTGGGTTTAAATTGCTCGCTGCTATGATAGATCAGGACTCGTACCCCACGCGTCAGCAAGCATCCTCGCGATTGCTTCTGGTACCTAGAAGATATTGCTCCTATCTTCCCCAGCTTTTACACGGAGTCCGAGGTGGAAATCGACCTTGGCCAGACGACCGACAATGATGACCTTTGAAAGGTATCCTGCAGCTTTTTTGTATCCCGGTGCGCGGGAAGAAATCATCACGGACATCTTGCTGAACTTGCTTGATACGTCAGTAGCAGTTAGCGACGAGACTTGCTCATTTTCATATGCGTTGTTGTTACTTCTCTATCCAGCGAGCCATTCTTGAAACGTTGACACTTTTTAGTACTTAGGTACTTTGGCATGGCGAACCAGCCAAATTCGTCTCCACAAAATTGCAGCATTAATGACATTGCTGTCATGCACTGTTAACAGCTAGCAGATAAGCAGGAATGAGATAGAGACAATCTTGACACCAAGTAGAGTATTGTACTTGCCGGTACTACTAAGCACTTGGTGAGCACTCGTCAAGTCTGGATCGTCACCGCTCGGTGCATTGCGGTTGAAATGCGGAACAGCATATCACGGAACGTTTCTTTGCTCGTGGTGGAATTGGCTGTCGTTTCATAGCAAAATAGTGACTCTTTCTCCGTTCAAGCTCAGGACTCGCCTGTGAGAGCACGGGTATGAGAATCATAGAACGCAAGAACAGCGCGGAAACCGCCATATGCCCGGGCCTGAGCCTAAAGGAAAGACACAGCATTTTCACGTGAAGACGGGAGAGCAACATCCAATGGTGGTATTTTGGCTCGGCGATATTATCGTTAAGTCCGAGGAAGGTACTATCGATAGCCACGTTAGGCATCATAGGGTTTATTGAATATAGGTGTGCAAGGACACCGACCACGGCTGGTAGGAGATTTTCCTTCAGAGGCTAGTCTCCCAACCGCCGTGTCCATCAAAATCAGCAAAGAAATACAAGTGGCCAAACTTGAATGAGGTCGGCGCAATAACTTCTGCATGCTCATCCTCACTCAGAAAGTAACTGAATGAAGAATTTAGACGAGTGATATTAACCATGTATGACCAGCCGCAGCACTGATGAAAACAGAGTATGACGCACTTGCAGACTTGAGCAACATCGTAACGAGGTGCGACAGTCCCTGGAGGTTGTTCTATCACAGGGACTGTTCGACCTCTCCAGTCAAATGATATCAATTAAGTAGCCTAAGCGATCTGAATCGCTTCGGTGTTCTATATATCAACAGCAAGCCAGTTGGTCCCAGTGCAAATTCTGGCAGGAGCACAATGTCTCGAACATCGAAGAGTGCTCTGAATATCAAACATCTGACGTAGAGTTTTGATTTTTGTAATGGTCGCAGTTTAACCCTAATGACATTAACCCTAACCTCAATGCGGGGTTCCGAATTTCGAACTCAGCGTCTTGTGAGTTTGTCTAACTTTCCTCCTTTGGATCCTTTCCAACTCCTTCCTACTACCATGGCTTTGGCGGGTGCTGTGCGACTTGCTGAACCTAATGCTGAAGATGCAATATTCGTGAAAGACGGATATCCCGTTGCCTTCTTTTTTCATTCGAGTGTCAGGCAAGGAGTCGATGTGCTCGAACAGGGGATCACGGTATGCAGTTTCCAAGCGAAAGTCTTCAATTCGTTGATTTCAACCACTTATTGTAGAGGCATGGAGGAGTAGTATGCGAAGATGAGAAGCAAGCCAAAGTGATCCTGGTGGATGAAGAAATCGACATCGAACATATGCGTCGGCGCTACTATCGTTCGGATGTCCTCTGGCAGCAGGGCGTCTATATCGAGCCTAGGGATTTTGTACGCCGATGCATTGGAAGTAGAAAATACGAGCATCTTCGACCGCCAAGGAAGGGTATGCCTGGTGCCTCACCAAGGTCCCAGGTTGGGCGCGTGTATGGCATTTCGTGTTCGTTTCTGTCTCGTTTGCTGACGCACTCATCAGACGCGTACCCTTTACCGCGGAAGATGATGAACATCTAGCCTTTTACATTGCAACTGTATTTCCTAATGCTGCTGATGGGGGACGCACCGGGAATGTGATGTATAGGACTTTGACAGAGGAGCTGGTACGTGACTAAATCCGGAGTATATGCGACTTAATTTACAAGAATACTCCTTCCCAGGCTCTTGAGCCGGAATATACCTGGGCAAAAAGACACACATGGTCATCCTGGCGCGAGCGCTACAAGATGAATACGTTGCGCTTTGATCCTAAAATTGCCAGATATGCTGCGCAGCTTAAAAACGTGACTCATGGTTTCGGTCGCGATCCACGCTCGCATCGCTATAGACGTGGAAGGCAGGTACGAGCACAACGCATGGAAGAGGAGGAGGAGGAGGAGGAGGAGGAGGAGGAGGAGGAGGAGGAGGAGGAGGAGGAGGAGGAGGAGGAGGGTGATCGGGAACTAGAACAACAAGCAGCGGGTGGCGCTGGGCCTGAGGACTTGGATAACCAGGTGCCCGGTGGCGTTCCACAGGCGCGCGATGAGGTTCAAGAAAACGACAACCCCGATCATGAACCTGGCCTTGCACAGCCGGAATTGCGTAGGCGGCGTCGCGATGATCCTGATACATCTCAGCGTGCAAGTTTCCAAGGGGAGTCGCCTCAGAAGCGACAGCGTGTGGCCAGTCCGGCCACACCACCAGGACCTCGCACCTCCTCCGCTATGGAGAAGGGACGACGGGCGAGTGGCCATGGCCGTCCGGGTCGAAATTCGGATGAGAACGATCGAAGGTCACCGGAAGAAGGAATTGACGAGCCCTTTGCCCGGAGGGCACTCGATGGCGCAATCAGTTTTGATATCGATCAAATATCTGAGTAAGTATTTTTGTTGTGCGATGTGTCACGACCGGTTAATTGGTTTGACGTTATAAAATTCTACGGTATTTTTTTCCTGGGCAGACTCGATGTATTCCCAGTGCCACAATCACTTGAGCACGAAGTTCCAAAAACTCCACTCAACGTACCACCAGATACGCAGGAAACCATGGTTGATTCACTCACCGACCTACGATCCAGACCGGCTCCGAGTGCCCGGGCTACTACCGTCGTCGTCCAAGGGGCGTGGACGAGCTCACAGGCTACACCGATTGCACGACCCCTGCGAGCCGCGCGAGTACCACCCCGCAGCCGAGCGCAGCGAGAAGAGAGCCTAGTTGCTGAAGGGCCCACCCTTGCCGCCGGCACTGAAAACTCACAGGTCAAACGCACTTGGACGTCAAGCAGATCTCGCGGTAATCAACCTGCTGTGGCAACTTCTGACGCACCATATCGCCATACTCGGGCGAGGTCACAGTCAGTAGACTTGCCTCCACAACCTGCTCCAGCATCGAAGCGGCGGAGAGTGGTTTCGGCGAAGGGAAAATCGAAAGAGAAGGAGCTGGAGGAGGTTCCTGAGGAAGATACCGAACAGAATGTGGATGAAGCCGGGGACTCTCAAGTCCGAATTTCGGCGATGATAGTTGAACGGAACTTGGATGACGATGTTGAGCCAGAAAGTCGAGCTGTTTCTGGATCGTCTGGACCACAGTGGGACCTGGATTCGGCTGAGAATGAAGGACGTTCAGCTAAGCACGGCGAGCAATCGAGTGAGGGAGCACAGATTCCGACTCACCTTCCGGAGACCGAGACACTCCGGGAGGAGCAGGATGTGGAGCATCATCTTTTGAGGGCAAGGAGGAAACAGCCATCTGACGAGTCTTCTAATCGTGGACAACAAGAATTCTCAGCGCACTCCTCATCTGAAGAGCCATCCGACTCTGATGATGCAGCTACGCATGTGATTCTTCGGCAGGACCATGCCGAACAACGGATCGCTAGGATGGCATCTGCTGGTTTACGTCGTCTTCCGAATACATCAGCATCAGCTTCAAATAAGGTGACTACAAGATCATCTGCAATTCGAGCCACACGCCACGTAGTCCAAGCTCCTGCATTCCCCTCTCCAGGCACCAAGGCAGATGCCAGATTGCGAGAGAAGAGAGGGAATTGACGATCAAACATTCTGTACTTATAATTTACATTACATACCTATAAATTGTACGTGAGATTCATCACCTGATGTACCGATGCGCACGGACCATTTCCGGTTACTGGATCCGGAGTGCTTGATTGACTGTTGGTTGCTCACCACATTCCTCGTCAGCGAGCTCAGCGACGAGCTCATTCATTTTCTGCCTCCATTCTTCCCAGCGTTTTCCTGTTGATCGTGCGGTGTCCCGTAAACCCAATTGCTTTCGAAGAAGATGACTAACACATCCGCAGGATTAAAGCGGTCTTGGGAGGGTCATGGCGCAGCCGAATCTCACACACACAAGAGACACAGAGACGAACCTAGAGACTGGCGGGATGTGCACCTAAGGTCTCCCTCAGATAAGCGTAGCAAACCTAGCAGTAGCAGGCGAGACAGTGTCGATAAGCGGGAGCCTGGGCGATCCAAAGAAGAATCAAGGAGGCCTAGCGAATACTCTCGAGACTGGGACAGAGATAAAGACAGACGCGACGGCCGTGAACGAGACCGAGATCGCGACAGAGAACATCGCCGGAGAGAAGATGATCGAAAAGATGAGCGTCGTCGTCGAACTTCACCTCGGAATCATCGTTCACCTGCCCCATCCAATGGTCACTCTTATCAGGAAAAGGACTACTCGGACAAAGAAGAAGGCGAGTGAGTATCAACACCACCAAGTCCATGAATACCCTTGAACGTGTTTTTTTCTTCAAGAATATCTCCTACGTTTAGTGCCCGTGCGACATCTCTGACTCCATCCACACGAGCTCCGTCAGAGGCTACTCAGATTCAGAAGCCGGTACAATCTATTGCTCCTCCACAACCTGATCCAGAACTTGATCTCGAGATCGATACAGCTGCCGCAGAGGCAGCCGCTCGAGCTGCTCGCCGTGCCAGGCGTCAAGCCATCTTAGCCAGGTACTCCGGGGTAGCCAGTGCTAATAAGAGCATCAGCCCCAGCCCTGGGCCTAGCAGTGCGGTCCAACCGCCTCAGCCTGTTGCATCTGTGTCTGACACACCTCAGCCCCACAGTGCTGTAGATACTTCTGCAAGTTTAGTAGCGGAGACATCTAAAGCGAGGCATGATTCAATGAGTAAGCTTCTCTCCAGAAAACATCTCCCGTCGATTAATTTATCGTATCACGCAGGCAAACGCGATTCTGCATCTCCACAACCAGACGACAGTATCTTCGAGCTTGCTAAGGACGAGGACGAGGAAGATGTCCGTGCGAAGATGCAAGACGGCGCACCGGATCAGATATCTGCTGCCGACTACGATCCCAGCTTAGATCGCCGAGAGGACGAACAAAGGCGAGTCCTTAAAGACGAACCCATGAATATAGAAACAATTGAGGACGGAGAGGACGAAGAGGACGACGTCGATGACATGTTTGCAGTAGCTTTAACCGAGAAGAAGCAAAAGAAAGTCAAGAAAGTCGTTGTATGTACTACATCCATTGTGTCTGCGAACAACCTCTGACCTTTATATGTAGAAACAAGCAGCACCTGCCCTTATCACGACTACGTTAGACTCTGCCTCAGATCATGAGGGCTATTACCAAGTTATCCTTGGTGAGCAGCTTGATGGCGGACGGTACCAGGTCTTCTCTTCTCTTGGAAAGGGAATGTTTGCCAATGTTGTCCGGGCGCGCGCTCTTCAAGAAGGCGAAACCGGCAAAGAGGTTGCCATCAAAATCATCAGGAGTCAGGAATCTATGTTTGTACATTTTCTTATATGATACTTCTGAGAATGCTCAAGCAATGCCTAGGCATCGCGCTGGTCTGAAGGAAGTGCAGATATTGAATAAGTTAAAACAGGCTGATCCCGAAGACAAGAAACACATCGTCCGGTTAGAGAGGACGTTTGAACACCGTGGGCACCTTTGTCTTGTGTTCGAGTCTATGAGGTTCGAATATGTTCTTGATGTCGCTCCTGGGTAATTGACAAAAATTCATCCAGCATGAACCTTCGAGATGTTGTGAAGCGCTTTGGAAAGGACGTTGGTCTGAACATCAAGGCAGTCAGAGCTTACGCACACCAACTTTTCCTTGCATTGAGTCTTCTAAAGAAAGTCAACGTCATGCACGCAGACATCAAGCCTGATAATATATTGGTGAAGTCCAACATACTTTTGGCAGTTGCCGATATACTAACGACCAATTCAGGTTAATGAACAGAAGACGCTACTGAAGTTATGTGACTTAGGTTCAGCATCCGATGCCTCGGAGAATGACATTACCCCATATCTTGTTAGTCGGTTTTATCGCGCGCCCGAGATCAGTACGTTACTTATAACACCATTACACTGAAAACTGACGTCATTTTACTTAGTCCTCGGAGTTCCATATGATCCAGCGCTCGATATTTGGTCCATTGGGTGCACGTTGTACGAGCTGTACACAGGAAAGATCCTTTTCCCCGGCCGGTCGAACAATCAAATGCTTTTACTCATGATGGAGCTCAAAGGAAGGTTCAACACCAAAATGATCAAGAAGGCGAAATTCGGAGAAATGTACTTCGACGAAATGGGAGGGTTCGAAAGCGTAGAGACAGACCGTGTCACTGGTTCCGTGAGTCAATGCGATCCGTTGTCTTTCACATCAGCTGACTGTTTTACCAGAATGTCGTTCGCAAGGTTCACATTTCCAAACCTAGTCGCGATCTCCGTGCCCGTCTCATGCCACCTGCATCAGTCAAGATGAAGGACGACGAGATGAAGTTGCTCACTTCATTCATCGATTTGTTGGACAGGTGCATGGCACTTGATCCAGCAAGGCGGATTACTCCCAAGGAGGCGTTAATTCATCCATTCATCCGGGGATAGCCACTGTATCTCAGACTGTACTAGGTTGTTCCCGCGGAGTGTATTTATATTGTTATCTTCAGCATGAAACTTGTACCTGACACGTCCTGTTGTTTCAGGTGTGACAAAGCATGACGGACAATAAGGAAGCCTGGATAATTGCTAGTGCCCTATCCACACATTATTCCACACGTAAGCGTGGGGTATATATACTTACCGAGGTGTAGATGACTCTACAATTACATGGCAACAGACATGGCATCTCGTTTGAAACGTACGTTCTCTCTGAAGGGTGGCAAGAGAGATGGGGTGATCCCTGATACAGAGCCTGCGACAGCCGGTGTGCTGCCCTCATTCGATGAACTGCCAAGTTTTCATGACTTCAAGGGATGCGCGTGGGATGTGTGGGGCAAGGACGACGAGCTAGGCACAATTAACCTGCTCACTCCCGAGGTTGTGGCACGAGCTGCCCAGGAGGAGATTCGGTGCGTTATATCTCAAAGAGACAAGTCATAGGATCCAACAATGCGTCCTGCCGTTAGTCTAGGTCGCACAGTTTCATTGAATTGGTGCGTGCAATATGGCTCCTGCATAAAGACTAACAAATCTGGAACTTTACAATACTACTAACCAGGCCAATTCACTTCCCCTCAAGGGTAAGCGAATCCGTGATTGCCGCGTTTTCATTTGTTTATTGATCTTCGCTTGCAAGCCCGTTTTCGGGCGTAAGATTCCATCCATCAATACGTTCAGCAAGGCTGGCCCCATCATACCTGTCCGGGATGATGTTATCCATATCGTACGTCCCCTTCAAGCCCGCTCGGCGGATCGCACCTCACTTGATTAAATTTGCAGAACACACAATCAGGTTGCCAGTGGGACGGTTTGAAGCACTTTGGGGTGGCAAAATACAATGTGTTCTACAACAAGTATATTGATGTCGTACATCGAGGGCTCTGACGCACGAATCTTGTTAGCACCCCCGCCAACTCCCTCTCTGAGGGCGAAATGGAAATTCATGATCCGAGTGAGATCGATTATTCGAAAGTCAAACTTGGGATGCACAGTAAGTCTACGCACTGCTACCCTGTTCCCTACAACTGAGCACTGCGTCTAGACTGGGCTAACCATGGCATATGCGGCCGCGGCGTTCTCCTGGATGTGGTAAACTACTACACGGCCAATGGAGAGGCCCTACCCTACGATCCCTGGACCAGTCATCCGATCACTGTCGCCGAGCTAGAGGCTATCGCGAAGAAACAAGGGGTCGAGTTCCGACAAGGAGATATCCTTCTCTTGCGTGTCGGGTTTATCCAGAAATACTATGCCAGCACCAATGAAGCAAAGGCGGATTTGGGCGGTGGCTCGCAAAAGGAAACATTGTATGCAACCCCATCTGTCTCCTGACGCCCCTCTCGCTTAGCGAAACAAAACACAGCGCTGGAATAGAACAAAGTGAAGATATGAAACGCTTTCTCTGGTATGTCATTTTCAGACGTTACCAAATCATGGCCTGATTGTGCCTGTAGGAATAATCATTTTTCTGCTATCGCATCTGACCAGCCGGCCTTGGAGGTGTGTTCCTCCGCGGGTGATATCGTAATTGTGACAACTTAATTGCGCAATAGCGCTGGCCCACGCCAAAGGGGACTCCACTTCTTCACCAGGTAAGTCTAAGTCTTAGCCAATAGGATTCACTGAACGTCTCGTGATCCTACAGACAATTCTCGCGTAAGTCTCAGCCCTTCACAAAATATTTTCTCCGCTGACAATGGGTGCGGACGCAAGCCTATATGGAATGCCTATCGGTCCGTACCTCACAACAATCTTCTCCATCAAAATACAGTACTTATTTTGGCCGTTCCACGACATAGGCGAATTCTTTGATCTTGAAGCTCTATCAGAGCTGTGCCAAGAGACGGGTCGGTATACGTTCTTTTTCACGTCTTGGCCTTTGAACATGTCAGTCGTATCTCCTTCTGTACGGAGTTGCATTGCTGAAATTAGTGTCCTGTTTTCTTGTTCAGCCTTGGCGGTGCTGCGAGCCCCCCCAACGCTGCCGTGAGTACTGTATCTCTCATAGACGCGCCCTGTCAGGTTGATAATTGATTGTTTATAGGCATATTTCTGAGCTGTAACGAGTTCCTGGTAGCTCATGCGAGTCGGCTGAGGTGTAAATTTGTAAAAGTTGAAGTGTCAAACAAACATAGTTGAAACATGGTCATATGAATCGTAGCTGTCGCTACACAATCGAAGGGTTGCGAGTGACCCTACATACTGTATCGTTGTATAGATGTTAAGTACCCCGCTGGTTTAATTGTGTGCCACTGTCACGGTTCTCACTGATCTGGGCTGCAAACTCCCAGCGGTATACCACTCAGAATATGGAAGACAAGGTTAGGTCTTGAACGCATAATTACAAGGGAAATATGTGGTATTTGTATGATAGTGGCACACCTGCTTGTTTGTCTCGATAGCGTTTCATACGGTCATGATGAATAGTATACTTAAAATAATCCTACGGGGACGGATGCCATATGGAACCAAGCGATTCAGGTCATACAGCACCACTATCAGGACAGAATCACACGGCCAAGCTATGCCGTCTGCCGTCATCAGCTTCAAGTGCACGACGGGCAGCACTGTGCTGTACGCTCCGTCGACGTCCTTCGACATTGACCCAACCATTGATGTTTCCGTATTCAGCATCAGCTTGGGCGCCCTCACTTTCGTCGTCGTCTACTTCAACGTAAGGGCGAGACTTCTTCCTCTTCACGACGGCGGGGGCGGCAGCTGAGGATGAACTTGATGTGCCTGACGAAGAGCGAGAATCAGGGATGGAAGTCTTGGACTGTGAAAAGCCCTCCAAGGACGGTCTGCGCTCGGGATCCTCATCTTGAACACTAGTTGTTGACGACCTCTTCTTGAGCGCTGCAGCGGCTGTGGGCTGCGTGGGTGGAGCGTCAGGTTTTCGCATTTTCCTAATGGTCGACTCGTCAGTCATAACGCACACGTGCAAGGGAGGGACTCACGTGTTGAGCTTTGGCTCAGTGTAGTTAACACTTTTCCGTGTGCGACGTTCGCGCCCTACCGCAGATGCTTCTAGTTCAGAAGTAGAAGCACATGGCGGAGGGACCGGGCTAGAAGATGCTCGAGGTGTAGGCAACTGCGAGATCTGAGATGTCGTCGTAGCAGGAGTAGTTGCTGGCGTGGACAAGAAGCTCCGGGTCGTGGCCAGCGACGCGACTGCGGATATGGGCGTTGTTCCATCTGTATCAGGCGTGTGCTGTCGATCCCGATCTGCAAATCGATCAGTCAGAGAAGACACGATGGCACGCGTGCACGCGCGTTTCGCATTGCCTGAACGTGCGCCGTACCTGATGCATTAGTGTCTAACGGTGGTAGCATGGCACGGCTTCTCGGTGAGTTTGTGACATCCTTAAGGCCCGAGTAGTCCTCGTGTCTCCGTCGTTTCCTCTCCCGCACTCGTGAGGAAGCGGCAGCCTCACCCTCTTCTGATGGTATCTCTCGTTCAACCTGCTTCATCTTTTTCTCCCTCTCTTTCTTTGCTGTTGGAACGTAGTCCTCATCCTGGGCAGGTGGTAGTCTCGATTTCCTGACAATCTCTTGTTCCTCATCGTCTTCAGCCAGACCAGCCTCCCTACGAGCAGGAGACCCGAAAGCGGGGCTAGCAGCTCTCGGCGGTATAATCCTATCCCCACCATCCGTACTTACATTGAGAAGCCCGCTCTCTCTCCTCCCCGCTTTCCTCTTGCTCGATGGCCCTCGTTCCTCTGGCGGAGCTTGCGGTGGCGTTGGTAGTGGCGGAGGCGAGGAAACTCGGGCGGGTAATGGGAGGCGGGATGCTGCTAGTCTTGACTTGACTTTTCGCCGAATTGTAGGACTAGGTATGCGCTCTGCCTCTTCTTCGTCTCCTTCCGGGGAAGACGCGACTTCTTCTTCTTCGTATATGCCTGGGACGTTGGGCGCGCGCGAAAGCTTAGGCATTTGTGGCGACGCATTGGAATCCACGAGTGGTCGACGAGCTCTGGGTGCTTGCTTGGCTTCTTTAGGAGGAGAAGCCACCCCGGGTGCAATACCAAATGACTGCCGCAAAAAAGTCAGATGTTTGACCAAATTAGCAGTCTAGCTGGATCTCAGCGAAGGGCAGGTGGGTCCTCGTGTGGAATACTCACTGCAGCTTCAGCCCCAGCCATTATTTTCCTAGACTTTTCCTGCTCTTTCTTCAGTTGTGCCGTGAGTGCAATCTCGGATGCTCGTAGTCGGAGGTTCTCGACGTATAGGGTGGATATTTGAGCGTTAAGCTCCTCGATGCGGACGCTGAGGGTTGAGTTAAGTCTGGGGTCGTATAGTGAGCTGCTTCTGTATGAGATTAAACTTAACATGATAACATACTTGGTGATATGCTTATTGGCAAGCAGGAATTTCTTCTTAACTGAATGCCACAGACGTTAGTTGAGCCCAGGGATACATAAATAACATACAGTTTTCGAATTCATTGAGAGCGTCGTTCTGACGGACATTAAGAGAAAGGCGAGAGTCTCGCCTGCTCATCGTGGGCGTCGACGAGGACAAGCTCTGTGGCTGTCCCGGTCGTGGTCGTGGTTGGGTCCTTGAACACGCGCTGTTATCGAACAAATAGCACACACACGTGATCAAGACGCGTCCCCAATTTAGAAGTTCATTATCTCAGCTGCCTCAAGGCATTGATGGGCGCATTCTTCCCTTCAACTTGCCTTCTACGGTCCAAACTCTTCTTGAAGTTTTTATTCCCAGTAAAGCAACTAGTCGTGACTAAAATACACGAGTGGAGTATAACTAGTCAGCAGTTTGCACGTTCGCGGGTATTGCATATAGTGTGTTAATCATTGGTCCTGGCCAGCTTCCGGCTCTTCCACTGACGGCACATCGCGCAGCCATCCACCAAAATCGACATCCTTCTCTAACAATTCGCTGACACGGTCAACATGTCTTTCCACATCAAACTGGGAACTATAGCCCACGCCGAAGATGCCACTACTCCCGGCGTGACGCGAACCCCCAGCTTGTGTGGAGGTAAACTGAGGAAGAAATACATTGGGATTCTGAGCAAATGACCGCATGGGGCTAACAGGTGAGTGAAGGAGAAGGTTGTGATTGGAAGCAGGGGAATCGGATGGTCCCGAACCTGGAGTCGAGAAGTAAGACTTCGCAGGCGAAGGATTGTCTTTGACCGCATGGGGCGAAGGTTCGCTCTCGGCACGAAGTATATTTTCCAAAGGAGGTCTCTGGCGTGTCTTCGGTCGAGGGGAAGTTGCCAGCAACTCAGTGAGAGTAGGAAGTCCACCCTCAGGGGCTGGCATAAATGTGCGCTTCTTCACCTCTGGCACATTTGCCGGTGGCGTCGTTGCTCGAGGGCAACAGGCTGGAGTGGGAGACCTTACCCGTCGTTTCTTCGTAGTGGAAGACACTGCGTCATGCATAGAGGACGGAGATAGAGGGCGTTTGTGTACTTGTCGTCCATCAGAATGCAGAGGGGGCGAAGAAGATGTGTCAACAATGTGCTGATCTTCGCCGGGATGATGTGGATTGCCATCTCTGGGAGTTGACAGGTGTGGAAGAGACGATGTTACACATACAGGGTAAATCGGCGGAGGCTTAGCCCGGATAGGCACCGCAGCGCCACGTCGCGGTTGTGGGGTCGAGGTTTCAAGCTGCGATGGGAAGGATGGAGGAAGATACGGCTAAGGGGACGTAAAACAGGGGCTGATGAGTTCGATAAGAAAGATACCTAACTGTTGCACTCACCGTTTCCGGAAAGTCAGTGATCTTGGGTAAATCCCCATCGGGAGCGTGCAAGGACCTCAGCGGGGTCCTGAAGCTAGCTTTTTCTGGCAAACCACCGCTGGGTGCCGCTGGTGATTTGGAGCCGCCGGGAGTATGGCCACCTTCTGGATCTCCGTGGGCCCGAAAATTAGGTGAAGCATCTCCATCGGGGCGTCCCTTGCCCTTCTTACCAGTCGCGTTTGCAACGTTGCGCTTTACGACAGGGAAACCAAGCGACGAAATTTGGCTTTTATCTTTCAGCGATGTCGTTCGTTTCACCCCCGACTTGGAGGCACCCCTGAGTACTGAAGTAACGGTTACAGTGTTATCGGCACCCGATGCGGCTTCAGGTGTGGAGATCGTCGCTTGCCACTTGGCTACCTTTTCCTTAACATTCTGCAGGGTCTTGGGTGAGACAGTGTCTGGCGCTTGAATAATTTCCACTAGCACTGAATGTCAGCAAGATCGGATCCGCGGAATGGTGTGACTGCTGTAATAAACGTACAATCGGGATGACGAGAATACTTGGCATTCTCTTTGAGTCTCCTCGCCTCTGACCTATCTTTCTCCAGCTTCAACCATGTTTCTTCGTCATCTGGTAGTATCAACTCCGCGTCCTCAGCTGGATTCCAGCGTTGGTTTAATCCAGTCATGCGATATCGTCCCCTGACACACCCCATCTTCAACTTCTCGCTAACCTGTTTCCATTTCCCGTCCCCTGTGTCTCCTCTTGCGGCGTCGATTGCCTCGAGGACAGATTGTTTCAGTTTTCCAACGTTTGAGTCGAACGAGGGTGAGCTGGGTCTTGAGGAGGGTGCAAATACCTCAGGTTTGGTGGCAAGAAAAAGATGAATGTCGCGTAGTATCTCGGTAGCAGACAGTTGGTTGGGTTTATTGGATGACAGCGCGGCCTTGCGCCCTGCAGACCTGCGTTCGAGAGATGGCGGGAATACTGGTGTATAAAGCGACATTGCGAGTCGTTCAAATCTCGAATAAAGCACTGTCAAAGTTTCTGAGTGTTCTGATTAATGTTAGCGAGACTGATTCAAATCCAGTGAAATTATCACGAACCAATGAATGCGACTAGAGTCGAATCATTTAGAAGGGGACTAAACTGACTTTCCCCTGTAGGTTTTACCCGTCAGCGTTTCCTCCTCTCGTTTCCTCGTTGTGTTTCAGCAAGAAGCAAGGCAAGTGCAAGGCGAACCAAGCAATTAGATCGAAATGTTGTCCACTGGTCCAGCGGACTTTGAAATATGAACTACCCCTCTGTCCACAAGTCCCACTACTATAGTCATTATGCAAGGATCGATCCATCAGCACAGGCAAGTACTACATATCTGCTCGTGAGTCACTTCTCAGGGTGAGCATGCCTTGCACCGCCCTACATACTCACGCAAGTCTGCTTGCATCACCAGCGTTGTCTTGTAATTCTTCTATGATGTTTGTGGACAGCGCCACACAACACATGCTATGGTTCATTGTACAATAATAATTTGTGAGCCTCGCAGTTCTCACACGTTTCCACCTTACCGCCTCATTATGCTGAAACAGGTCCGTCCGTCAGCGGTGAAACGTGAAATCGATGCTCATGTTTATTTGTCCTGGAGCAATTGTTCAAGGTTGCAATTAACTCGTCGTCGCCGCCGCCACTGTGGCGCCCCGATCAATGCAAGTTCTGCGACTGCATCTCAGCCTACACTCGCCCACATGTATGTTATCCGGATTTCATCTGCACCCTTGGTGGCGTGTAGATGTAATTGACGAGTCCGATGAGTACATCCATACGACTTCCGCGACACCGCGATTCCTCGCATTGAACCCTGGCATAGCCTGTCTGTCTGACCGGAGCTCGTTGTTCATGAGATAACTCGCTGATCATCGACCAGGCCCTAGATGCTCTCCGCGCATTTGTTACTCTGAGTTCGAATTTCTCCCAAGAGAATGGAACGAACACTGACAGTGACAGCGTGACATTGGTGTGTAGGTGCCTGAGTTGTGCGGTAGGTTTCTGTAACTCTCCACCACCAAGAGATAACAGTTTGCAAGGTAATTAGACTACGATTGGCGACAGGATTTGTACCTGATGGCAAATATACCTTCATGTGCCCATAGGTGCCCATACCCGCTTCTCCCTCGAAGCTCAAATCGAGCTCAAATATCTAATTTTTAACACGCCGTGGGTAAATTCAGGGTTTTAAAGCATTTCCTCTCGGTTCCAGTGACAGGCATATACCAGAATAGAGTTCTGAAGGCCATTCTCGACGGGGATGTACTCAGCTGGGAACAAGGTTGTATGACACAGTCTAACTACAGTCGACGTTGACGCTCGGTAGGATCTCGGGTTCTTCCATAACCTAGTAATGTCCCCTGTATCCTTGCTGTATCCCACTCGAACTTAGATACCCACTGAGTTTAACTAAAGGCGGCATCTATGTTTACCAACTGAAGATGACCGGTTGTGATAAATATGCCGGTGCTGAACACCGTGACTGAAGAGGTCATGTAAACGACACAGCGGACTTGAACGACATCGGTTACTTGATGGCACCAGCAACACGCCGGGGATGGTCTTTATCCGCAGTACCAACCCAAAATGCCCGAGCGGCGACGGCGAGACATTCCGGGCTGATGATCAAATGTTGTCACTGCACCTGATTGATCGATAAAAATGTAAAATACACGTCAAAGCCTAAGCAAAGGATACCCTCTTGCGGGGGGCGCGGTCCTGTGCGTTACTTGACGGGCTTGACTTTTGATAGACCGCGCGCTCCGGGCGCTCCTTGCGCATTTTTACTTTCTCCCTTTTCAGCCGAGCCCGCTGGCTCACAATAGTAGCTTTCACCTCCTCCTAGAAACCGATTAAAAAATAATTGCACTCCACGCGCAGTCTCTGATGATTTACCAATTTCTTTTTTGTCCTGCTTTTCTGATGTGTACGCTTGGATCGGGGCTGACCAGCCTAGGAATCGTGATGATTTATGATGAGGGAGGGATGTATCGGGGAATTTACAGGCTGCGAACGTGATCGACCCACCTGTGGTTGATGGTGTTTCTCAGCCTTAAGCAACGCTTTATCCTCCTGTGTCTTGCCGATTGAGACCGCTAGCTCCACAGAATCCTAGCCGTAAAGACTTTCATGAGATAATTTTGGCAGACGATCGAATATGCAAGAACTGTGTCAGAATGAGCGCCCTACCTTGCCGTGTTCATAGAAAACTTTCCTCTTCTTCTCCTTCAAGGTTGACGATGGGGATATCACGACAGGCGGTCCTGATCTCGTCATACTGACCTGGGGTTTCCCGTGTCAACGGAAGCACGGAACAAAGACGAGACGCCAACGAGACGCCCAAGTCCACGGAATCAACATGAAAAGATTCGAACCGACTCGGATGAGTCAGCAGAGCTAGCAACACAACCTTCTCGCAATCAATCGCCTTGAAGCGCCAGTCGCCAAAGTTCAATTGTCACAGAGTCTGGTCAGATCATATGAAGCAACAGAAGATTGGCGTAAAGCAACAAACACCTCCGGTCGGCAACCGGTGGACAACCCTGGACAACCTGCCAGGAAACGATTCATAGGTTTATGTGACGCTTTTTTTTCAGCATCTATTCAAATCTGCGGTCCCGTTACAGATTAATGCAGGGGGACATTGGCGTCTTGAATAACGGCAACAGAGGGTCGCTAATAGGCAGACAGTACGAGATATTCCAAATTCACAATTTGCTGCTCAGGCTTTGTCTTTAATGTTTATACCAGGGTAGCCATTCCCGCAAATCAGGTAGTTTAACTTTCTTCAGGTATTGACAGTATGCAATCTATCCTTATATAATGAGGTCACCAGCTTTACTTCATGCCGCAGGTGTCCGAATCTGGAGTTGATTCCCGGGTTCAAAGTGCCCGTCTGGACCTTGTTCCTCATAGGATTAGTCGTTCTCGAGAACAGGTCCTGCGAAAACGCTATCAGATGACGCACGGCAACACCTCTCGTTTTGGGAGGCTGGGCAACCTGTTCTCTTTGTGCACAGATGGCCACCAAATTCAAATCACCATCCGCATTAGCACCCTGAGCAAACATGCTGCGTTCATTTCATTGCCGTGTATACCACATAGCCTATTGGGAGACAGATAAAAGGGCAGACAACTCTTCGTCAAGTATCACCCACCATCAACTAGAACATTTCTACAGCACTCATCATTTCACCAACTTCTCTACTTCTAACTACTACCAACAATGTGCTGCTTGAGACAGTACGTGCAGGAGCAGAATCCCCGCCACAGTTTTACTGACCCTCTCTTCAGAGTTCGCAATGTTTACCTGCGCTGCGGCCATGGCATTACTCTTGTAAGCATCACACAATGACTCTCAGCAACGAGGCTCACGTCGAGGACTCTGCTACGTCAGCCTGACGAAGTGGTGAGACATCCCAGGGCAGTAATAGAGTCGACGTCTAAAAGGTTTTGCAGATCACATGCGACAGTAGCCGATGCAGGTCTAGCCCCAATCACCCCGCCACTTGCGGTCCTCCCACTTGCAAGCAAACCTGCTCTCAATAGTGCGTGCACACGATCCGGTTACCCTCCTAATTACTGACTCGCATCCCGATGAAACTTTTTTACTACCGCCCCGCTTCCATTTCGGACACCACCACCACTCTAATCTCTCGTCTTGTCATTAGCCGACAGTACCCTCAGCAATACTGTAAGCTCATTATAACTATTCTCCGCCCTTGTGTCTGACGAGAGATGATAGCGCCCAACATCAACAGGTTCTGCCCTGGATGCGAACAGGCTGGACACCGTTGATCGCCGCATTGCTGTGCGAATAGTTTACTTCGCGCCTTTAATTCTTAGAGCTAAGGATGTCCTATTGTTAATTATTGCATGTGTCATATTATTTAGTGTATATATCACCTAACATCGGGATCGACTACCATTCTACTATCTTGTAACTGAATATCAATTGATTTGGTATTAGTCAAAGTCAAAGTTTCTCGGACCAGGAACGTTCGGCCCAGTTTATTAACTCAATAGGATGGTGGTCCGCCGACGACTTACTTACAGGATGACCCTCATGGTTCGTCGATCAAGCCAGGAGTCAATAAAAATAAAAATCTTCGTAGTGCAAGATAGTCGAGCGGCAAGATATGGGGCCCATTCATTTTTTTTCAAGGTTGCAACCGGTGTGCAACTGGTGGAGTAATGTTGTTCCCGCACTCTGTCTCACTTTGCTTCCCCCCTTTAAAAATATCCTAAATCGATTGGTGCACGCAGGGCCTTTGAATCAGTGTCTTATAGTCACGGCACGGGGCAGACTGTATTTGGGCATGGCATGTTGATTTTTCTTTGCATTGATGGGACTGACGTTAATGTGCGGCCGCCAGCATCATCTTAATTTAGGGACTACAAGAACTTCACCAGGACGAGATTCATCTCACAGGGCAATATTGATAAAAGGACAGCTAGCACGAACTCTGCAAGTGTTGAACCTTATCCTGGAGACCGTAATGATGACCCACTTAGCCTTCGATGTTCCAATTCACATGTATCTCAGGACGTTCGTGAACTGCCGGCTAGCCGAGGTGACAGTGAGTACTCTATAATGCCATTAATGGGGTCCCCGTTGCTTTGACTGCTTCGAATTGGTTGAAGGACTGATCCTACCGTCTAGATTGTGATGATAATCTGGAGTGAGCTACCATGATTGTGCAGAAAACCATTATCCTTACCAGTGTGTATACAGCAAGTGCTGTAAATTAATTGCACCGCCGCGGAGACTGAAGTTCCAGGAAGTCAGAACCGGTATCATGGAGAGAGTACTACGTAGGTACAAGATGATTTACGTACCTTTTTGGGCGACCCTGACTCTTGCTTTGACAGGAGTATAGCCTGAACGGATAGGTCGTTTTGGATAATGGACATACGTCGACCGACTAACCGGCCCCCATGAGACCCGTCAACATTGATTGATATTCAGAATCACACTCCTCGATTGTAGCCTCTGGCTTGCGTGGGAAACGGCATTGCACGTGCACTGTGTAAGAGTAAGTTATGACAACGGATGTGTTGGACAGACTGACAGTGCCCTTCTATTATTGTGAGGAGCCACGACCCCGGCGCGTCGTCAACCGAGAATGGGCATCAGATGATAAAAGGCAAGCTGAGCAGCTGAAGCTTACGCCTCTAAGTCGCGATGCTATTTTTCGACTGGATGGATTCCAGGCCGCCTTACTTGCTCCTGTAAAATATGGCGTTAACTGACAATTGTCCCGCATCTGAGAAAGAGCCAGACTGGGACACTCGGTCTATTTTCGACTGAATGGAAGTGCTAACGTTATCAGAGGTCTTAGCCGATAATCTTGGGAGGTGCATCACCCACACTTGTACGGACAAGTGATATAGGTCAGAAATCCGTCAGACAAAGCCTTCCCCGTTCTTCGACTTCCATTGAATTCCGACCTGTGCCGCACGAGGGCGCACAGGCTATGTGCCCCCATGTAGCGCCAGAATCGTGGCGGCGGTTAGAAAGAATCGCGAGATTTATGGTAAATGGCAGTTAAATTCTAGGATCCTCCCGATTGTCCGAGACAATGCTAATATGACTGACACCGCTTGTTCTAAGTTTGTCCCAGGTTTGGGGGTATACAACGTAGAGTGAGCTGAGTACATAGTCATGTGATACGTATATCTGCGAAAATACTGTCAGCTGGCCACATACGCAGTAAAGAAGCAGCAGGCGTACAGGGGAATGAGTTTATATAAATACGCCCAGTGTATGCTTGTAATAGCCTTGCTCGGTAACCGAGTTCCGTCCCATGAAAATTCAATCTTTCATCTCCCAGCTAATCCCACAGCCGCATCCACCTTTTGCCTGCGGGTTCTCCGCGATCCGAAACGAGCTCCCTATAAGTTCAGTAGAAAAATCTATTGTAGAGCCGTTGATGAGCCCGAGAGAGACGGCGTCAATGTAAATATTTGATGGGGATATGGCAGGATGTGTAAAGTGACTAATGGCACCAGTCAGAAATGACAAAAAATTAGGCTGTTAACACACTAGTCTTCTGCGTTCCGTTCGGAAGCGAGCTCCATTGTATACTGGTAGCCGTGGCATCCTCCCGATTGCACTGCAATGCGAAGGCCCGCATTGCAGTGGTGCTCCCGCGTGGCTATAGATTTCAGTTGCTTCCATTACAGTTCAGAAAATATTACGATTGACGAGAAGGGACTGGACACACCTCTGCTGCCCGATCTGTAAGCTCCAGCTTGACATCCTCTTGGGGTATCATGTCCACATCGAGCTCCTGTGCTTGTAGTTCATCCGAAGTTGGCGCAGAGGATATGGACACGGTGGATTTTGGAAGTTGGGTGGGTGCTGGTGGGGCTGCACGCACGATAGAGGAGGATACGAATGACCGAGTCGTACGCAGGGCGGAGCTAGCCCTCAACCTTGCTATCGGTGTTGAGACTGCCCCGAAGCGCATGTAAATGTCTGCGGCATGTCTCATGCATATCGGGGTCCTAGCGAGGACGGAAAGGGCAAATCTCGGTGTGCTCATCGTCGTCGTCGTCTTTTGTCTTGCTCAGAGACCGCTGTCAGTGATGATGACCAATGAAATTCCACGTGATTAATTATGTTGTTCGCGTGACCATTTTTGTTCTAAATATGAAATGCCGTCATTGTGTTCCGCTCCAACTTTGCTCCACGGAACGCCCCACCCCGAGTTGGAAACAAAGTTCAGATTGCAAGAAGACCTTCATGAACAATATTTAGTCTAGTTAGATTGTCTACGTGGCGTTCTGACTTCTGACTCCAACTGCGTACGACCATTGACCAAATGATGACGGAAAGAGATCCGCTGTTAGTGAATGGAAGCAACAAACATCGCCTTCCCGGCCCTCGAGACATTTCAAGGTCGACGCGCTACGGAATTTTGGTTGGTCTGTGGTCTGCCACCTTCCTCTCGGTGAGCTTTTCATCCAAACAGTTCTTCTGAATTTTCCGACTTTTGTTAGTCTTTGAACAGTTTGTTTTTTTCTCATCTGATGTCGTAACTCTTACCGGAATCATTTCTAGCAACCCTAGTCGCGACTTGTACGGCATCTCATTTCATCTATCCGAATATTGATTTGATAGTTCTGTCACAGTGCTGCCATCCATATCCTCTGACTTTAACAAGTCACATGAAGCCAGCTGGCTTGGTACATCGTAAACACGATTCCCTTCGCCCAAAGATCCCGCTTTACATTTCCTCTTAGATACCTGCTTGCTGTCTGCACTTTTACACCTTTGTATGGACGGTTATCTAACATCATGGGAAGACGGGGTGCGAACCAGTTGGCTGTATGTACTGCAGCGCTGGGAACTCTATTTTGTGGCTTCTCCAAGAACATGGAGATGTTGGTTGTGGCCCGATTTGTAAGTCCCCGTCGATTTCATTTCCCTCTTTTCTGACATGTTCCGGCAGCTGTCTGGCATGGGAGGTGGTGGTATTCTTACGACCTGCACGTGAGACCAAACATCAGGCAAACCGCGCAGTTCATTACTAAAAGCGACCATCATGACTTCAGAATCACTACGAATGATATGTATTCCATGCGGGTGCGTTCTGTTCCGTTCCCCTTGCCGTTCTCGTTATCTCAGGAACACCTATAGTCGAGAGGGCTTGCGCAAGGGGTACAAAGTCTGTTCAATGGCGTACGTTGGGTTCCACCACTTTTTGGACCTGAAAACTTATCATGTTTAGCTTGGCATGGGTCTAGGAGGTCCTATAGGAGGTCTCATAAGTGACCGGTAAGCGCATACGCCTTATCTTTTTCCCCCCTCCCACCATGCACTTTAGGTTTGGTTGGAGATGGGCGTTCTTGATACAGATGCCCTTATTTGCATTGTCACTCGTTGTTACGACGTACAACTTGCAGTATGTCACCCCCGTAAGCACTTTGAAGGAAGCTTAAACTTTTCATTCATTCATTTATTTAATTTTTAGGGTAAAAGCAAAAATGCCAAGGACGTTCTGAAGAGAATCGATTATGGCGGTAGCTTTACCCTTTTGCTCTCTGTGAGTTAATGCTGTAATCGGTAGATTGTTCCTGACTCCTTTCAGGTCGGATCATGCTTGGTGTTCTTGAGTATGAAATACAACGAGGATCTTCCTGTGAGCGATTATTCAAATGACAAATCTAATTGGTTGACTCTCCGCTAGTGGTCTAACCAATGGGTATACGTGCCACTGGCCCTCGCCGGCATTTTTTTCATAGTTTTTATTTTGGTAGAGTTGTTAGTTGCGCCAGAGCCCATTATGGCGCCATTTCTCTTGAAACAGAAGGTCCCTGTTCTTGTTGGAGCAAACAACTTCCTCGTGTCACTGTGTAACTTCTCTGTGATGTATTTCTTTCCAATGTGGTTTCAGACAGTGGCTCTCACAAGTGCATCCACAGCGGGTATGTCTCCGTCAATTTATTTCGATGCCAGCTTTAATTGTGGACAGGCTTGCATCTGTTTCCGAATAGTATATGCATGTCTGTCGGCTCCTTGTTCGCCGGGTGGGTAGATGCGTCATCGCCGTATCGCTTTTGACTCACATCAGCGCTAGGTGGATGGTGCACCGCACCGGGAAGTATAAACTTATCAACCTTATCTTCGGTTGCTTCCCATTCATCGGGATGGTTCTCATCACTTTGATGCGGGAGGACTCCGGGCCACTGCAACAATGGCTGAGCATCGTGAGTGATGCCTTACATTCATTGCCGCATGTATGGATCATAATTCCGTATCAGATTCCACTCGGGTTTGGCAACGCCGTCGTTTTACAGACGAATCTCGGTGCGTAGGATACCAATCACCAGCTGTGCTTGGGAGTGCTAACCATTTCGCGCATAAATAATCAGTTGCGCTGCTTGCACACCTCCCTGGTACGTTATCACGGCTCCTGTGTTGAGTTTTCTAATCTAACGGTGTAAAATATCCCAGAGGGTTCGATGGCCGTTGGCACTGGTTTCGGACAGCTTTTCCGAGGCTTGGGTGAGTTGCCTATATAGCTTCTTTGTCATCACGTTGATCGTTCGGCCACAGGACAAGTAGGAGGTGTTGCGATTTCATCGGCGCTATTCCAGTTCAAACTTGACCGCGAGCTTCGGTCGAGAATACACGGTGATGGCGCAGCAGAGGTGAAATGTTACCCTTTAATTGGTCTATCATGATACTATATTTTCCTTATCACTCATCTAGATTGTTGATGAGATCAGGCATTCAACCACCCTCGTAGGGCAGTTGCCGCCGGACTTGCAACGCGCAGCAAGAGACTCATACGCCATCAGTCTCCGCGCTGTGTTCACACTTGCCGCGTGCTCCGCACTACTGGCGTATATCGTCCGACTACCAGTATGTTCCAGCCTGCCGACTTTTTTGAGTTCTCTGTTGATAGCCATGCGGTTTAGATTCCCGAGAAGAGTTTAGACACTGAACCAGAGGAAACCGATACTCAATCCAAGTCCGCTAGTCCCGAGTCAAGCGCTCTGCCTCCTGCTGATGTACGCTGCTGAATACAACGAAGAAGACGAGGATACCCGACGGTTGCCTTTCCAACACCGGCGAAGGTGTTCCACACCCGAGTTGACGGAAGGCATCCAAGACTTAGAAAGCGCTTCGATCGGAGGTTCAGCCAGGAAGCGATAAACTCGCATTAATTATAAATCATTTAGCAAGCATAGAAGAGTAGTTGCTGAGTATGTGTTCTCTTGGGCTTTTGTACATATAAACATCGTTCCTCAGAATCCTAAGAAAACAATCCACTGAACAAGATGCTACGTTGGTTGAGTTTCGATCGCTCGTTTTGCGGACTCGTAATGTTCTCGATCTCCATAAGCAGGAATGCATCGATAGCCAGTGCTCCGCTCCATATGATAGCTCTCAAAACAGCCAAAGACAACAAGACTCCCGCAGCTAGTATGAGGATCCCCAGACTCAGCTCACCGAGTGACATGGCGTGTGGAGAGGGCATCATATCCCTACGGAGGGCGGCTGCGAAGGACGCCAAGACGCACGCGAATGTGAAGAACGGAGCGGAGAATCGGAAGATGTTGTCCTGGGTGAAATCCGAGTCCCGTCGGAGCCGCTGAAGCGCTGCTTGTGTTTCTTCCAGTAGCCCGCTACACCATGGTTCTCCTTCTTCTGTACCTGCTGGTAGCCTTATTAGTAAGTAAATAAATCAGGGCGTATGCAGGAAATCAACTCACGCTCTTTGTTCCGAGCGGTGGATAGTAAGCGGCTGCGGGAATGCTCATGAGATGCGTTGAACCGTTGGATCAGGGGCATAATATTGAATAGCACGGATTATGATATCTCAACGAACAGACAAGTGAGCAGTGAGCAGGGTTTGCGCACTGTCGCCGAGAGAGACCAGGGCGTTGAAATACGATTCCCGTTGGTCTCGATCAAAATGATACATGTGGATGTCTAAGAACTCTGTAAAAGCGAAAAAATCAGTCAACGCCGGAAGTAGAAAAACTAACGAGTTTTTGGTTAGCCCTCGTACATTGTTAATTAGTAACTAGGCCAGCATATAGTAAGTAGTATGCAGGAAGTACTATCACTAAAGGGGGTTTTCAATTTCGCGTGTAGCACACTCGTAAAGAAGGCTACTTCTTCTGTTTCTTGACTGACCGGTGTAAAATCTCATCCTATATCACATCCATGTTGAATCAAATTGTTTCGGTGTATTATTCGAATGTCGGAGAATGTCCAGTCATCCGATGTCAATAGGGGTCAACTGCAACTCTGTCACACGCCGTCACATGGTTGTAACAGCTTGTAACGCTCTTAGGTGCCACTGTGTCATTAACTAGTCTCTCCTCGTCCTCTTTAGACAGCAACCCTGGCCGGTCCACCAGACAAGTACTGACGCGACATGGGCACAACCGACGCCCATGACCAATGAGCGACGTGCCTCAGAGGTTTAAAGGAGCGGAATGAAATTTGCCAAAGTCCACTGGCACTGGTTGCGCTGACGCCGAGACATACTTTCCGCTCGTACTCTCCTGTAGTCAGACCTGTATATGCACTCTGCACGATAACAAAATTATTAGTATGTCTGCCTCTCACGATATCCTGCCATTAGTTGTCAGTCGTAAATTCCTTCTCGGCACATTGAATGCCAATTGACTTAGGCATTCTTCCATACATAAACGATCCCGCCTGGTCATTCGAACCACACTTGTTGATCTATAATGCTGAGGTAGGTATCCCGTTGTTCACACCGACTCCCTCTCAATCATTCTCCGTCTACATAGACCACTTCTAAAGCTCGACATGTTCACTACAGATTCAGACAGCTTCATCAATATTTTTTCCTCTCTCGATTCGGGTAGCGACATCTCGAAAGACCCGATGAAGTCCCACCTTCCACACCTCACGGAGAGAGCGAAAAGCCGTTCTCGGATATTCCTGACAATTAGAAACCTCCTTTAGATCCCCGCGATCGGCATGCCTTCACCGTTGTCTGCCGCTTCACTCTCAGACAGCCTGATCTCAAACAATTGTGGCAGGAGGCGAGAAAGGAAAACGGCTGGCAGGAGCACATCAAGCACTTGCTCGACGCGATGGTGGGGATCAAAGCGGGCGTGAATGTACCGTTCATTTCCATTCTGTCTTGCAAGACTGACATGTCCGCTTTCGCAGCAAGGACTGGTTATGGTTGTGAGTCTTGCATGCTTGCTGTTATCACCCGTTCAAAACCTCGACTTCGTTTCCGGTGTGCTTTATCGGTCGCTGATGGTCGTGTCGTTCCTTGGGTCCGTCATGGGACTACTTTGCCAGCGGGAGTTTATACCATGCTACGCTACAATATATAAACATTTCGATAAGGGGATAGAAAATTTCCGGAGCGTAAAGCGCTGTCATTGATCTGAATAATTCGCCCTGGACCTGAAACTATCCAAGCTGGGGCGAGACGCGGTCCTGGAGCACTTCGCTTCGCGCAGTTGCTTCTTACCTACTCTTTGGCCTGTCTCGCGGGCGGTAGGCACCTCCTTCGGTTTGGATTTGATTTCGGTGGCGATCTGTTGGAATTTTAACAGATCTCTGTATGATCGTTCTGGGGGCGAAAGCCTTTACGTCCCTTGCGGTAGTCCTCACGATCGGCATACGCTTGAATTCGACTTTTACGAGGGATGGGCCAGAGGACTTGACGTGTTCAGCAGGTTGGACTATGTGGTTCAGCATTTGGTTGATTTACATCCTACGCAGTCTTATTTCCTGGTGGAACACGTAGAACCCACATGTGTGCTCTTCTTAACACTTCTTATAGATGTTCAATCGATTTGTGCGCGAACTACAAGTGCCCGTTCGGTCTCCTCCTGCCAGCCGTGTCATTATCACCTTCAACAGTCCATAGCCCTCCCACCCTTCCCCCCTTGCTTCTACCATGCACGCCATGTATCGTTGTTGCCAGATGAGTGGAAACCACCATCCCGGGTCCGCACTCGGCTTTGCTTCACTGCCCTCTGTTGGTTCGCTGTCGCAGGGCCCAATCTTGAGGAGCTTTGGCGGGAGAGGAGTAGTGAGAGCTGGAAGAAACGTGAGCGCGAACGGCGGAGGCTCCACCTCGTAAGCTATACTTTTAATACTCATTATGTCTTGCAAGACTGACTCGTCCTTTTCGTAGGAAGTGCAACTTGCAAGAGTGGATCTTTGTTTGGAGTCTCATGCTTTCACTGGTGGTACCTGTGAGTGAGTATCTCTACCATATTTACAGTGCGCATGACTACCTGTTGATATTCGCGTCGCTTCTGTGCTCTATCTTGGGGTTATTATTCCACATGTTGCTCTTGCTATACAGCGTGATGATCGAACTGCATAATCAGACTGACTTGGTCCAGGGGGTAAGGAATTTTCCGGAGCCACTGTATCACGCTATCACTAACCCAAACAATTCGCTTAGAGGCAGAAACCGTTCCAGTTGTCACGTCGCGAGGTCCTCGATTATGTCGCTCTCTCCCACATAACGCACCTTGTTTGCGCTTTCTCTGCTGGGCGTTTTCTTAGACGGTAGGTACACCCCATTTGATTAGGATTTGAATCTAACTTTTTGGTATTTCATCAGGTTTCATACATATTTTCTTTAGGGTAACTGTCTTTACCTCTCTTGTAGTGGTTGGCACGATTGGCCTGCCCTTGGATGCGGCATATATGAGGAATTGGCAAAGGTTGGTTTTGACGGTTCAGTTGACTTTCGTTCTGTGGCTCGGCATTGTCATGCATTACATCGTACGAAAGTTGTTGTAGCCAATAGTCATGTTTTTTTACTGGAGTGACTGTTTTCTTTCTATAAGTATGTTGGGTCTGGCTAGGGGAGACTTGGTTCTTGCGGTATCTGGGATGCATCCACTGTCTGGTCCTGATTTGGAGAAACAAGTAGTCATCCCGCATCGCCGATTTCACACTCCTGCACCAAGACATCGGCCCTGTATGCACACTATGTACGGTAAAAATGATCAGTATAAGTAGACTTCGACTATATACGTCTTGACCCTGATCAATTCGCGACTAACTTTGACTCGCCTTGGCGGAGTTTGTTTGAACTTTGGCGTCCACACGCACTTATCAGATAACTGCAGTCGTATTTTTATAATCGGACTCGAGGAGTATGTTTGAGGTATGAAAGGTCATAACAGCAGTTTTGAGGTTGAACAAAATTGTTGTCCCCCCGCGATAGGTTGCGGATCGTGTTTTTGAAGACAGTTGAATCTAAACGTTATTTCATCACCTGCTTTCGACATGGACGATATATTCAATTGGATTTTTCTTAAGTATACTTAGTCGGTATCTGATTAAGCATACGAGAGACTTTTCCAAGCCATCGCGAACTTCGGGCGTAGAGGAGTAGGAAATCAGCTCACGCTGTTTATTCCGCTAGTAGGCGGACCTCCCTGCCGGCGGCTTCAGTACTAGGTTGACCAATCCTTCTATACCTAACTTAAGTAGTGGATACAGATGATAAGACTGTTCATCCACCAGGGGGATGGCACGTACGGGCCGTATTGGACAGATCGATCTCTCAATGATCGATATCTGAAGGAATGTGTATTGTCGCCGAGGGCGTACAGGAAGTAAAACAGGACCCGTTGGTCCCGATCAAAATGACACATGTGAATGTCTAGTACTGTATAAAAGTATCCAGACCAAAGTACAATCTCAAAATCAAATCAATGAAGCATGAGAAATATGAAAAGAGCGCTTGACAATGACAATGGTTCGTACGTGTACATATCTGTGTCAACAACCGCCTCCAATGAATAAACGAAGAGACACAGCATGAAAAATTATATCACATGAAACGATCGAGAGGTTGAACGTTTGAAATTTCTTCCGCGTGACATCATCATCGTAGACTCTTCCTCACCGCGTGTCGTCGTTCGCCTTCGACGCAGACGAAGCTCAAGATAACGTCTCCAGTGATGGTTAAGCCGTGAGGCGTTACATGTAGTAGTCCAGGATTTGATCTGGTCGCTGGTGTGTAAGTGGCTGCTGGGGCTTGTCTGCTGTCGTTGCTCGCCATCTTTGAGAACGAAGATTAGTAATTTCAAAAGCGCTTGGCGCTGAATCTTGATACGTACCAATGCCGAGCCTTCATGGAACGTCCATTTATACGATTGACCATTTAGTGCTGTGAATGTTCTTGAACTATGAAGAGAGAGAGAAACTCAGATACACGGGATTTAAAAGCAAGAAAAAAATATCTTACGAGCTGAAAAAACTGCTCTTGTTGACGAATATCTCGTGCCCATGTACCACAGCCGTCCCAGGTCTACCAGATTGCCAAACCACCCTCCCAATCTCGACTTCACTCTGCCCATTAGCCACTTTCTTGACGGTAGTAGTAAACGAGCTGAGATAAGTATCGATGCGATACGCAGCTCGACCTTCTGGGGATAACAAAGCAGTGTTAAACGGGCTGTCCATGGCAAGCGAATAGTTCATGTTGGGGACTAGTAGTTGAAGCTCGCCACTGGAGTTGGGAGTTGGGCGTTGTATGAGCTGTGAGTGCAAGTCAGAGAGCGTGTGCCGAGAGAAGCTCAGATTCTGCCACGGTGGGCGCCAGCTGTGTCCGTGCGCACGGGCGCGACATTGAGGGTTGAATTCACAAGTTTTTTCATTTATGAGACAGCGGGAGCGATACTTGGCCGACGTGAGTGCTTAGAACAGCATTGATGAACCCAGCAAGTCCACATATACTCGTGTTGCGATGCATGCAAAGGCAGTGTGCTATTGCGATTTTGATTGGATGGGGTGGCTTGGGAATTGATGACATATTTGATACCGCTTCGATTCGGCTAGATTCGGTTGTTCATCATTTCGTTTTCCGAATCTTACCGGGTAGTCTAGACTCGACTCTTCGACTTTGCATTGGTCTTGCATATAGTTTTATTTGCCCGAGTACATTATTAAATTTTGTTATACAACATGTCCATCATATCCTTAAAATTGATATCGCGCCTCCACCTCCCAGTTATCCAATAAAAGCCGAACGCTGTCAACTAAGGCTTTATGTAAGGGCTAATAATAATCACAAGGGTGCGAATACACATACCAGACATCCTCTGCAGTAGTAATCATTGACAGCCTGCTACGTTTGTATGCCCGAGGCACCTCCGCACTTTGGGGGATCCGGCGCATAGGCTTCCCCACGGCATGCACCCTGTTCAGCAATATGCCCGCTACGACTCTGCACCGGGTCTCACGCTCCTGCGCGGCTCGCTGTGCGGTTCGCTGACGAACAAGGGTGTCGAGAGCATGATTAGAGCCGGGAAGCCTGACTGTGTATGACTGCGAGGCGAGGTGCGTGCGCTGGGGAATGGGTCGTTGTGGAATGGATACGATGCATGAATTTGAATCATTAAATGGGTCTTCCGAAGGGAAAGAGATGGTTTGGGGGGCCAGTGCACGAGTTGGTGGGGGTGGAGGTGCACGACGGGCTATAGGGAATGATGGGAGCCGGCCCCGACGAGAAGTTGTGTTTGGTGAAGAGGGGAGTGATACAGGTGCAGAACGCCAGGCAACTCTTGCGAGACCAGGAGGGATTTTATCAATTGAGGAGCCTTCGATTACGACGCCAGCGTGCGATGAGTGATTAGTGTAGGACGATACGCCTGCGAATGTGCCATGGATTGAATGAATACTGTGGGTTGGTACAGACATGGCAACTGCTGGGATATCGTTTACTAGTAGAGATAATACGAGTATGAGGGACGCCTGGGTAGAGAAGAGACGATTATGGACCTAGAATTTATAACTAGCACGATCAGGGACAGATACATATGAACATAACAAAAACGTGATCAAACTCATTTCTCACAAGCAACAGCCTCCTCCTAAGCCCTTGTCCAAATTCGGAACACAAAGATTTAGCAACCAAAATTCGAATTCAGCTTCAACCTTTTCTTTGTTTTCTTCATGCCTTTTGTTCATCCCATATCATCGAAACGTGTACATTTCTTATTTGCTCAAACCGACTCACCTCAAATTCGCTTGTGTATTTCGCTTCGAGTACTTCTTACGGCCCCGAGGCTATGCTCCATCATGGCGATCTAGCATCTTATCAGCTTGGCAGAGCACTCACAAAAATTACATATAGTATATATGCTCCAACACATCAGAACGGGATTCTCCCATCAAACGCCATAACGATTCTAGGCCCGTACCGGTATAACATTGCAAAAATATCACACGTGCGCCTCAGCATTTGGCAGAACACAGCTTCAAGTGGTAAGTTGCTCGGTAGAACCTTGCTGCAGAGGAGGACAAGCCTATCTACTCCCCTCTAGTGAATGGCTCGAACATCCAGGCACCATTGGCCATGGCCAACGATGACCCGGTTCGATTGTTTAGATGATAATACCTTATCCTACAAGGAAATATTTTTCAGATATCACACTTCTTCGACCCTTCTTCCTTGAAAGGTCCGATGTCCAGCACACGCAAGCTCGGCAGACGCTTCCCCGAGACGGAGATCCTTTGCCGGGACTTAAGTATGCGGAATGACGTACGTTTGAGGGGGCCTTCAAGAACCTTCATTAAAGGCCACCTCACTGATAACATGGCACAGATAAGCCTGTGTTGTTGCATGTGACTCCTTTTACGTTGGGATAACACCTGAGAATCTCGTGAGTGGAAGGAGGACGGCTTGTGGTCTGCGGACAAGGTCTTCCCTTGATTCTCGAACAAGTTCTTAATGTTGGCTGTCATCTCAGTGTGCATGAACGAGTATGAAGGAAAGGGTGTAGTGCGGGTGGGATTTCAACTAAAGATAGGTAATTTGCTTTCGCCGGTACGCAAGTCTGCTTGTGGAGCCAGGGACTGAACGAATGCCTGCAGGGTGATATCTACTCGAGCGCAGTCCTTTCATACAATATATATGGAATTTCATGCGGATCGTGAGCCCGAGAACTTCGACGGCGCGTTGACGGGCAAAAGAAGGCCATAATATTGTAAGTGCTCACGTGGAGATTCTCCATTCCAGTGCTTCTTCCGTAGCGAAGTCATCCGGGCTCGTGCGCACCTTACATTATAAAAGCAGCACTTCGAAGAGCTTTATCTTCTCTTCTCAGTATTGTGTGCGAGGATGTGTGCTGTCGATTGCAGTCCCATGCACATGCATCCCACAGGATATTGCGGGTGTTCAAACGTTCATGTTCATGGGGCCGTATCGTTCACTTGCATGGAACCACACCTCCCCCAACTTCTTCCCCTTGGTCACCGTCCTAGGTCTTCATGGACACCTATTCCAAGCCGTGTAGTGAGATTATGGGATCTGCATAAATTCGAGGAATGACATTCCACGTGACATTCCTCATCATCTATGTAGATTCCTTACTCTCGTGTGCAAGCTGCTAGTGTCTTCTCTCCTCCTGTTAAAGACGCAACCTTGTAAGGCTCTCGCGCATTCCGCTATACTCTGCATGTTTGCGAGCGTTTCTTTCCTTCGTAACTAGTTTGCTCCTTCATTTTACCCTGTCAACTTTTACGAGTCTCGTTCCGACAGCGAATCTATAGCTGCCCAGGTCATACGTTCCAAGCTGTCGCACCGTTCTCCTTTAACTATATGATCTGTAGATCTTGTTTTCTCTCTTGGGTCTTACGCACTTCGCGCTCCTCTGCGTGTCTACGCGCGAGCATTTCTTCTGAATCGCAACTACTTCAATAGATCCTCCATCGGGCCCTGTCAACAATGACGAGTTTCGTTCCCGAGGTCGTACCATGGCACCGTTCTCCTCTAATCACCCGGTCCGTGGATCTTGTTCTCTCTCTGGTAATCGTGCATCTCGCCCTCCTCTGCGTGTGCCCTCCAAGGTCATTTAATTCATTCCAAGCTGTGGCATCATACTCATCCAACTATTCGATCCATAGATCTTGTCGTCTCTTTGGCAGCGGATCTCCCCAGTTGCAAGATCGGACGAGTAAGTCGTCCATCGAGAATATTCATTGGTGTGCTCTCTGTCATTATTGAGGAACCAATCCTTGATCTGCTGATCTGGCTGTCGTCGACGCCAAGAGCATGCAAGCTCAGGGTACGAGCTGTGTCTGTGGGTATATCCACGGATCGTGATTCTGCGTGAGTCAAGTCACTGGAATCTGCAGAACGAGGGTGAACCGCGACATGCTTTTATTATTTCGTTCTGGTAGTGATGAGCTGAACAGCTACAAGCAGAGCAGTAAGTACTAAGCACTTTGGCTGTTCACTATAGAGTTTGACAGGTTGCTACCATGACACGTTTTAGGAACGCGGGAAACTGCCAGACTCTACATCAATGTCATCATGCTATGCCAGATGCAGTCGTGCTCTTTCTATTACACGTTAGGAAGGCTGTGTAAATAACAGCATCAATGATTGCCCAGAGAGCTACCCTACTCAACCGCGCCTCTGGGCACAGGCTTTTCATCTAAAAAGCAAGGGTACTATGGCGTTTGTATCACTATCTCATTCTGATCACACTCATGGACTCCCAGGTAACTCTCATTGGCAGCGATTCCGAATCCGAATTCGCTGCACCTGGTCCAGAATTCGGTACATCAACAACATTGGACTTTGACTGCGATGTGATGAAATCGATGAATGCCACAGTGCGTGGACAGAGTCACATACAATACTCTGTGAGGACCGTCAAGGGTGGTCTGGTAGGAATGAACCCCAAGACCATTTTTAGCCAGAAGGAGAGGATACTGGCAACAGTGCAGCGCAGGGGCGTGCTCCCGGATTCACTCACGTTGGGCAGCAAATCGATGAGCCTTGGCAGCTGGCTTAAGAGGCCTTTGTTTTCGTCCTTGTATGTTGCACTGATATTTTTTGGCGATGGTTCATAAGGTCTGATCGATATCATTCAGTCCGGCGTCGTTCAGCGAGGGAGGAGAGACATACCTCTGGAAGGAATGTCAAGACGGCGGCATTGCTGTAGGTCCACTATAATCTGCAATAAACGGGAACGAGTTTTAATGGTCTTCGGACAGCTATACAAGGGTAGCACTAGTACAAGTGCGATTGCTCGCTTCTACCCCTCCTACTTTGCTGTGACGTACGATCGGAGAAGAATAACGCACTGTGCTCACCTGGACTTGGAACCCGAAGCCGATCTCATACGTGAAAAGGTGTTTATATCCTGTGTGCTAGTTGTGCAAAAGACGGGGAAGAATGCGAAGGCGAAGGAGTGGGACTTGGAGTTAGCTAGGCAAAGACTGGTGTTCTCCTACGTGATTGCTATGGGGTCTTTCTAACTTCATTGCAGTAATCCTGGGTCCTCGTGTATCAGTAGTACTTGACTCATATGTGTGCAACACTGCAAATCCCAGCAGTAGTCAGTATAAATACCATCGATTGTAGAATAAGATACTGGTTGCAAGTCGTGGTGTCCGATGTTTGTGCGTTACGGTCTGTGTCACCAACAAAAGAGCCCGAAGCAGGCAAGGCCTTGTGAAGCTTACATGAGCGTGCATGCTGTGATTTAGCTTTTAAGACATGCGCAACTTGTACACAAGGTCTTACATTGCGACATATATATAAATATATGCTTCGGGCAGGCCGCAGCATATATTTACATATACGGTTCAGGCTCTTTTGTTGATGGGCTAGACGATTAGTTCGAAGCTCCTCTTACGTAATACATTGTTCGTCATTGGGGCTCGTTTGCACTCGCTTCAGCGTTTAGGACATAAATTGATTTCCGGACTCCTGGTGAGCCCCCCGAGCGGTGAGTTTCTTGAACACCGAATGGAATATCGATTGATGTTTGTCTAGAGAATGACTTTTTCGTCGGACCTTTCTTACCCTTGCAGATCATGTAAGTATGTTGGGACCCATTTCATAAATAGTAGTAGGGACGCCGCGCTTTGACAATTTGAAAGGGGACGTTACAGTCAACTCAATCGAATGAGGCTCAGGCTATCGTTCCTTTAGTTGTAGGTGCCAACCCACCTTACATGTGAGTCAGTATCGTTGGCCCGCCAATACTCCATGATACACTAACGATGGGGAGAGCCTAGGGAGTTGGGACAGATCCGGTCATCTCGCTTCTGGATGTGACTAGTTTGTTACGTTCAACATTTGTATCTATAAGCTTCGTTTTTCTTGAATTCAGCCAAACGTTCTCTGGCTTGAACACGCTATCTTCTAGGTCATCTGCCTGTTTTCTTCTTGATTCGCTGATCAGGTGTGGACAAATTTCACCTGGCCGCATCACCGCACACCTTGTTCGCTTCCTAAGCGGACCTAAGAAAACAAACGCTCGTCAATATCAAGCCACTCTTCAAAATCGGCGTACCGTCACATCCCCTTAACCTTAACTTCGCAACGAGACATGGGTGCTGGTCCCGCCTTCATCACCAAAGGCTCTGCTACTTACACTCACCTTATCGATCCGAGACCATGGTACAAGAACACCCGTAAGTTCAATCCCCATGGAGACAGCACGAGGAAAGAGAACTGACGACATTGGTAAATAACAGGCCTCATCATTCTGAACTTTTGGATCGCTATCATGCAAGTTCCAGAATACATCCTGATTTACACTCAGTTAGATGGCCACTGACAGGCTCATAACGTCCTGTACAAATGGTTATGACGGTGGGCTCTACATTTATTCATTGAAAAAACCTATCTTAATTCGTTTTAGGTAGTATGATGAGTAGGTGACCTTGCGGTTTCCGAGATGATATGCTAAACGCGGAACAGACGGTCTGCAGTCTTTGACGCAGTGGAATCAAGCGTTCAATTATCCTGCTGGTGGGACTGTATGTCTACTAGTGCACATGGGCTACAACATACTTATCTGCCGGCAAGCTCGGATTGCTCAATGCCATTCAGGTAAGCTAACTGTCATAGCGGTCTCAGATGCTGCCTAACTGTAGGACTACCTCAGAGCATCGGTTCCTTGAGTGCCTACCCGTTTGCACCCTACATGGCTGATGGCATGGGTCGGCGGTTCTCAATCATCTTTGGTGCAAGTTTGATGATTGTCGCTGCCGTGATCCAGACTGCTAGTCATTCAATCCAGATGTTCATTGGAGCCCGGTAGGTGACCGATAGCTAATCGCAGTGTTACCCTGACACATTTCCGCAGTTTCATGATCGGTTTTGGTCAAACATTCGCTGCTACCGCTGCTCCACTCCTCGTCACTGAGGTCGCATACCCTTCCCACCGCGGTCGAGCAACTTCACTGTACAACGCATTATGGTGAGTTGTCTTGGCGAGTTTATGAGAACGTGTTCAAATCATCATCCTTCAGGTACCTTGGAAGTATCATGTAAGATTTTCGAGCAAAATAAGAGTTCCATCCCAGTTTACCAGTTGCCACCACGTAGTGCGGCATGGACTGTTAGTTTCTGTCATTCGAAGTGGATACTAAGGTAACCTTTTTTGCAGACTTATGGCACCTTCACTATCCCTACCAGTTGGTCGTGGAGAATTCCTTCCGCACTGCAAGCCCTTACGTCAACGATTCAAGTCTTGTTGATCTGGTTCGTCCCCGAGTCTCCACGTTGGCTTGTGAGCAAGGGAAAGTAAGTATAACTCTCCTTGATACCTAACGATCTAAAATTGTGTCGTCTTAAACTTTCACGCTTAGGGAGGAACGTGCTCTCCAAGTCCTCGCTTATTATCACGCCGACGGCAATGCGTGAGTGAGCTAAATCTCTTTGCTGTATTAGCGCTCGAGACAAGCCTATCATGCAGACAAGATCCTCTTGTGGAGTACGAATTCAAAGAGATTAAAGCTGCCATTGCTTTTGATCGGGATGTAGCTGCGAATGTTGGCTGGCTAAGCTTGATCAAATACCCCGGAAACCGCAAACGTTTACGCATCATCATCGCGCTCGGTGTCTTCTCCCAATGGTCTGGTAATGGCTTGGTGTAGGTTCGGTGTTATCTCATATGTGCAATCCTTCTGATGACCCGTGAATTCGTAGTTCTTACTGTGAGCTGGTTCATCAATGTATGATGCAAATGCTAATGATTGGAGTTGACAGATCTGAACAAAGTCTTCACTGCAATTGGAAGTGAGCGAATCGTGATGTGACATAGGGGCAGCTCATCATCGCCACTTAGTTACGGACCCAGAGACCCAGTTGCTGATTGTAGGTTTTAGACGAGGTACATGATACTTGCTCGTTCACCAAATTTTCTAGAATGGTGTTCTCAACACCTTCAACTTGTTTTTCGCCGTAACTGCCGGCTTTTGCTGTGACCGTGTGGGTCGACGTCCACTGTTCCTTGCATCTTGTGCTGGTCAGCCATGTTTCTCAGGCATACGCACACAACTGACTGGTATATGTTGTTAGGTATGGTCGTCTTCTGGGCCGCGCAGACGATCTGCTTCGCCATCCACCAAGAAACTGGTAGCATCGCCGCGGGCGATGCAGTCATTGCTTTCATTTGTGAGTAGTACCTGGGAGCCGATTATGTCTGGTGCTGACAAGCGAGCGCAGTCCTTTACTTCGCGTTTTGTAAGTATTTTAATGCTTTCGTGTTGTTGTTGTTATTAACCTACCACATCCATATAGATAACGTTCGTATTACTAACTGATGCTCTTATTCATTCTGGCTAACTCCTTGTAACATTCATTAGATTGCGTTCTCGCCTCTCGTTGTCTCGTGCGTTATATGAACTTCTGGAGTGAGCCTCACCTTGAAATATTCTAAAAGATACACTGTCGAAATTCTCCCCTTCGCCCTCCGGGCCAAGGGTTTTATGGTGTTCAGCTTCATGATATCTCTGTCGCTGATCTTCAACCAGTATGGTCCATCCCCTTCGTCTTTTTGAAGGTCCACTCACATACGCAGATACGTCAACCCCATTGCCCTTGAAGCGTATGTCCCTAATATGAACCTTCTCCTTGCAGCCGCTGACATTGAACTTGCTCAGTCTGCAATGGAAGTACTACGTGAGCTTTCTCGCATATTTCTGGCATGATTTTATTCATTAGGTGTTCTATCTTAGTTGGTATACCTGTTCTGGCTGTGCTTCGAATTTGTGTTTTGTTACTTCTTTATCATTGAGACGAAGAACGTGCGTATAACATTTTTGTTGCTCGTACATTCTGCTCACGAAATTATCGTCAGCACACTCTCGAAGAAACTGCGGTGTATGTCATAATGATACTGACTGCGATCTTTTACTCACGACTTCCTCCTCAGCATTTTCGATGGTGATACAGACATGGTCCGGATTCATAACGTGGTGTTGAAGTCCGAAGAGTCCGAGGCAGTGAAGGCGGCCGAAGTGTAAGATACGAGCGAAGCCGAAAGTGGTCCGAGCGAGCGACGCTTTGACGTCGGCTGCAGCTCGTCCATATTACAATGTGTGGTTTGCTACGATACATATATTTTTCATCTCTATGCTAACCTACTATAAGAAGTCGATTACTTTCATACGAACATCTCAGCTCCTTCAGAGACTGAGATGTAAGCCCCAGTTATTTTTCCCGTTACTTTACATTGCTAACGAGCCGTAGATACTTTGTTTATTATCAGGTACTAGACTCGTACAAAGAGCTCCTTCAGAGACTGAGATATACTTTGTTTATTATCAGATTGTCCTGTCCCACTCGTTACCATTCATGTTAGGTTATGAGCCCCGACTTGGCCACGGATTCCACACTCCCCAGTACCAGCTCTTTGTTGTTCAATGTCCCAAAACTTGCCGAAGATGGCACAAATTGGATCACCTATAAGGAAAGAACGTTGACCATGATCAGTGCGAGAGGCTTGATGTGCTATACCAATGGTCGAGCAACAAGACCTGTTCTGTTCCCACTAGACAATAAAATGGGCCAGTTGAAGAAGCTGGAGGGTATGATACCAACGCAAGCTGACCTCGAGGACCTCAATAAGAAAACGGACGAATTCTATCAGAAGGACTTGTCAGGCAGCAGATCTTCAGCACAATCATGGATTGGCTGCTGCTAAGCATTCAGAAGCTGGACAGTGTGTCCAAGATATGGGAAGAGATCTGTAAGATCCACAAAGGCAAGACTGAGCTTGTGCAGATCAACTTGCACTGCCACTTGCAGGATATGAGGTGCAATGAGGGAGCTGACATCAAAGCCCACTTCGCAGAGCTCTTGAGGCTCTGAGAATTGCTCGCTGGCATGGGCGCTGCGTTAGACGACTGCGATTTTCACGCGATCGTCCTGGGATCACTCCCGGAATCATATCGCCCTCTACTATCTTCGGTCAATGCAGCTGCAAAGATACTGCAGAAGCTACTCACTCCCAATGAACTCATCAGCATTATAACTGAAGAATACAAGCATTGCCTGCTCACTGATCATCGTAGCAAGAGCAAGAAAGGTGGCAATGCCGTGCTCACGGTCAAGAACACTCCAGGAAAGTCCCGTGGTACTGGCAGCCCCAGTCAGACCAACCAGGATGTGACCTGCTTTAACTGTGATCGCAAAGGCCATTACAAGACTGATTGCTGGAGGCCAGGAGGTGGAAAAGAAGGTTAGGGACCCAACCAAAAGCAGAGGAAAGGAGGGCACTCACAGAAGCATGGTGCTAATGCTGCCATGGAGCAGGAAGCGCAAGACAACTATGCTTTCGTTACATCAGACTTAGCGAGTGTAGCCAAGGATTTGAATGTACCCCTTGACTGCTGTGGAGCCATCATGGATTCTGGGGCCACGTCCCACTTCTGCCCTGACTGCTCCAAATTCTCCAACTACGTCACCATCGACCCTCAAGAGGTATGCACTGCAGATAGTTCGACCCTCAGTGCCATAGGACGTGGAGATGTCAAGTTAGACCTACCGCTAGGTGATAAATGCACGAATGTCACCTTGAAGAACACTTTGTACGTCCCAATGATGGTGTTCACTCTCATCTCCACTAATTGCATCACCGCCGTGGGCCTTGCTGTCCTTTTTGAGGGGAAAATGTGTAAGATCCTCTCTGCAGGTTCGAAATGCCATGTCATCGCCAAAATACCACAGGTTGAGGGTCTCTACACCATCGCGAATCAGTTGAAGCATCACGCTAATGTTGCCTGAACAAAACTTACTGCTTGTGAACTGCATCGTGTCCTAGGTCACGTATCCTAAACTGCCATGATAGAGGCGGTAAACAAGGGCCTTGTTGAAGGTGTTGAGCTAGACTCCACCTCAGGTCTGGAGTTCTGCGATGCATGTGTTAAGGCGAAAGCTGCGCGTTGCCCTTTCCCAGTGTGGGTGAGGAAAATAGACTCTGGGGTGATTCAGAAGTCTAACAAGGGTGGAAGACTAATACTCATCCCAAGGGGATTGCTACTGGGTAGCGAGTCCTCAAGTAAGTGCGAGGAAAGCAAAGACTAGACTCTGTCTAGCGACCCGAAGGGTTCTGGTCCTTACTAGGACTGGGAATGCAAAGATGTGGAAGGTATGTGATGAGCGGAACACAGCACACAATGAACGGAACAAGCGCACAACAAGTGAAACTAATGCGCAACAAGCGGAACTAACATGCAACAAGTGGAACTACATGGAACTAATGGAACTAACATGGAACAAACAGAACAAACTGAGGGAAAAGGAAACTACAAGCCTGTATGAGGAAGATTGGGTGAAGTCAGACCAGGCTTGTGTCTGGTACTTGCTCCAAGTCATTGGATCTGATGTTGGGCGTTTCAAGTGGAACTCACAGAGGCGGGAACATTGTGATGAGATCAGGAATAGATTCGGGAAGATATCTTAAACAGTGAGTGGAGTACTGGGAAGTACTCTGTAAGTGGAAGTGGAGTCGAGTCTATCAAAAGGTAAAAAAACTAAGATCCCATCTATTGCTATCTATATAGGAAGGGGTTCCAAAAAGCGCTATGCTACAACTGGGTGAGGTTGTGAGATAAGGATCCGGTTCCGAGTAGTGGAAGGATCCGTATAAGTATCATAACACATATGAAATTAGATAGCAACATGTCAGTAACACGGGGAACATAGTGAGGACTCACCAGTGAGGATGGAAGGACAGGGACAGGACAGAGGAAGACGTTCCGAAGGCTAAAGGGATATGATGCACATGATGTGCGGTTGTTCTGCTTGGTTCCATGTAGCGGACAGGTCGGGTAAGACACGGATGGGTAGTGGAATGGTAGTGGAACACACAGAAAGATGGTGGTAAGGCTTGAAAATATACAGGATATGGGCCTACAGTGGGGATGTTCCCCACACCAGAGAAGACGCAGAACTGTGCTAGCGCCTATGGGGAACTCGTGCATACCAACCTATGGGGTCCTGCTCAAACCGCAAGCTTGGGAGGCTGTTTGTATTACATTAGTTTTACAGATGATTTCAGCCGCCAGACCAAGCTGCAGTTCCTGAAGCTGAAGAGCAAGGCACTGACTGTGTTTAAGCACTACAAAGCTTGGATTGCACGTCAAGTCCCTGGTGTCCGCCTCTGCAAGGTCCATTCAGACCGTGGGGGAGAGTACCTAAGCGCCAAATTCGACGAATATCTTGATCAGCAGGGTATCAAACACCAGCTCACAGTGCATGACTCACCACAACAAAACAGTGTCGCTGAGTGACTTAATCAGACACTAGTCGAACATGCAAGGGCCATGCTTCTGGAGTGGGACCTCCTGAAGTTTCTCTGGGTGGAAGCCATCAGTTACACCACCTGGTTGAAGAATTGCCTACCTTCTAGAGCGATCCTAGGTAAGACTCCATATGAACTCGTGCACGGCGCCAAGCCAAACCTAGGACGGGCTTGTGAGTTTGGAGCAAGGGTCTACGTCCATTTACAGGATGTGGGGAAGCTTGACACAAGGGCAGAGGAAGCTGTCTTTGTTGGTGTCGACGAACAAAGCAAAGGCTACTGCGTATACTGGCCGTCAAAACAACAGGTATCTGTTGAACAGAATGTGAGTTTTGTACCAAGTACAGTGGTCATTGCAGATGTTCCGGATGAGGGGGAGTCCACTGACCTCGAAATGTTACGCCAGAACGTCCCTCCAACCACCGTACCACCCATTCCATCACTGCCAGCGCCACCCACAATCCCAACATGCAAACCCCGTGAAACTCATACTAGACCCCCACCCGGATTCTATGCCTCTCTGCAACAGGGGAAGCAAGCCACCCTGGCAGTAGAAAGTCTCTTTGAACCCACAGAGTCAGACTTTGCAGATGAACCAGAACTCACCTGTCATTTAGCGCTAGCGGCAGCAGAGCCTAAGCCTACTCTTCAACGAGCCTTGAATGGTCCTGATGCCATTGAGTGGCAAGAAGTGATTGATTATGAAATCAATCAATTAGAGAAGTTAGGCACATGGGAAGTGGTAGACACACCATGCAGCGCTAACATCATCTCCTGCCATTTTGTCTTAGCCACCAAATGAGGACCTGATGGCAAGAAGCTCAAACTGTGCACGCATCTCGTGGCAAATGGACAATGCCAGCAGTATGGTGTCGATTATTTCGACACATTCACACCTACCTCGAATATGTCAATGATCCATACAGTTCTAGCACAGGCAGCTCAGCAAGACTGGGAGATACACCAGGTAGATATAAAGAGCGCTTACCTCTATGCTGAAGTGAAGGAGGAGATCTATATGAGAGCGCCACCTGGGTATTTGAAGAAAGGTGACAAGGGGAAGGTCTTGAAACTGTTGAGGAGTCTCTATGGACTGAAACAAGCAGGTTTTGAGTGGTCTGAGGAGTTAGCGAAGATTTTCGTCGAGCTTGGATTCGTTTGGTCACAGATCGACCAGGCAGTCTATTACAAGTGCCTATTGGACGAGCATATGGTCATTACAGTTTCCGTGGACAACATGGCAGTCACATCGAAGCACCTGCACCACATCGAAAGCTTCAAGGCCCAGTTGCATCAGTACTTCAAGATTTCCTACCCAGGAGAGCTCACCTGGCTCCTGGGACTCAAAATTGAACACAATCGCCCAGCATGGACCATAACCCTATCCCAGACTGCCTACGTCCAAACCATCCTAGAACAATTCAATCTCACAGACACCAAGAGCACCACCACACCTATGGACTCCAGCACCCTCTTATCCATGGACCAGTCCCCATTGACACATTCAGAACTTGAAGATATGGCTGACGTATCCTACCAGTGTGCTATCGGTTCCTTGATGTATGTGGCCACAAGCACGAGGCCTGACATAACCTTTGCAGTCGCAATTTTGTCGCAATTCATGCGTAACCCAGGTCGAGCGCACTGGGATACTGCTAAACAAGTCTTCAGATACCTAAAAGGAACCACGACCCATGGAATCACACTGGGAGGATCAGATGGTGGATTGGAAGCCTACGTTGATGCTGATTGGGCATTGCAGCCTCACCGTCACTCTATATCTGGGTATGTTGTTCTGTTGAATGGGGGTCCAGTAGCATGGAGCACTAGAAAGCAGCCCCTGCTGGCCCTCTCCACGGCTGAAGCCAAATACATCGCACTCACAACCGTCGCATGTGAAGTCCTTTATCTCCAACTCCTCATTGATGAGCTATATGAACCCGTTCAGCTACCCACCCCCATTCATTGCAACAACCAGGTAGCTATCACGCTCACGTCAAATGCGAAGTTCCATGCGAGGACGAAGCATATTGATATATATTTTCCCTTTGTCAGATTGCACGTCAAAAACGGTACCTTCAAGCTCCATTACTGCCCAATGGATGACAACATCGCCAATGCGTTCACGAAGGCTTTACCTTGTCCATGCCTACAGAAGTTGAGAGCATTGATGGGCCTAGGTTCTGCTCAAGGGGGAGTGTTGAAGTTCAAAGAGTCCGAGGCAGTGAAGGCGGCCAAAGCATAAGATACGAGTGAAACTGAAAGTGGTCCAAGCGAGCGACACTTTGACATTGGCTGCAGCTCGTCCATATTACAATGTGTGGTTTGCTACGATACATATATTTTTCATCTCTATGCTAACCTACTATAAGAAGTCGATTACTTTCGTATGAACATCTCAGCTCCTTCAGAGACTGAGATGTAAGTCCCAGTTATTTTTCCCGTTACTTTACATTGCTAACGAGCCGTAGATGTTACAATGGCACTATATTTTCTTTTCTCTTTCTTTCTTTACTTACTCATCGAGTCTCGTGACTGCTTATCAACACGTCCAACACGTGAACACTTACCTATATGCTTACTCATTATGCTTACACAGATGATTACTCATACTGTTCCCTGATTGGTCGATCCAACATTGTACCATTTCTCATCTCCTTTTCTGATTGGTTGATATTGTCTTCCTATTCTCACTTACCTTTCTTGATAGGGTCATCTACCTACAGACCGGCCCTAAACTACCTTCTTGTTACATATATATCATGTTTCCTGTACTTGTATTCCTTAACTTGAATCTACTAGGTTCTCTCCTGATACTTCAAGTTCACCGATCTAGCTGCCTTCCAAGCAGACTAGCCTGAATGCTTGATCTAGCGAGCCCTTGACACTCGACTAGCCTGAACCTTTGATCTTAGAACTCGTGATACACTTCAGCCTTGATCATCCTTTATTGCAATGCTGAAGAAGAACTATCCTAGTCATAACAGTAGATACTTTGTTTATTATCAGGTACTAGACTCGTACAAAGAGCTCCTTCAGAGACTGAGATATACTTTGTTTATTATCAGATCATCCTGTCCCGCTCGTTACCATTCACGTTACATGGCTGGCACACATGCTGGCCTCATGCACTGCGAGGGCGAGATCCAAGAGAAAAAGATGTTTGAGTCTCAAGTTGAGATGATGGATTAAGCAAACTCTCCTTGACACGACCCGTTCGAGGCGGATTGGGAATCATTATGAAGGATTTGATCTAGCTGCCTTTTATTTTTGCAATATTGTCCATAACCATAGCAATGCCTGAAAGACAAACCCAGCAATGTAGTGTTATCAGGGTGTATCCTCCGCTTGTGGGGTCAGGTCAACAGGTAAGTATGTTTCTGCTGGCTGGTCCAAAGATTCTTAATTTCTGAGTTTAGCTCCATGATCTTGCATAGTGATGTGCATGGCCTGGCTTCAGGCTGTGGGCCAGGCCAAGCCGGGCCTGAATAGGCCAAGCTGAGCCAGGCCAAAGTCACAGCTTGGTGACAGCCAGAATGTCTCAGTCTTCGACTTTTCGCCCTGATTTGCCGATTTGCCCCATTCGCGTTCGTGCCGCACCTAATTAGCTAATACACTGGCATGTATTTTTCCCACACTTGCCTACCGTTCGCGCTTTGTGTCACAACCATCCCACCAATCATTATCACTACTATCAACAACGCCCACTCTTCTCGCCCGCCCTGCACATTGATAACTGGTATGTATTGGCACCATGTAAGTTGCACTGGTCTTTGCTGCATGGTGCACTAGTGCTGATGAGTTCTGTGTAGCATACAACTATAGTAAATGCTTACCTTCAACACGCTCCTTTTATCAGCTCTCTGTATCACGCTGTCAAAGATACCATAGGATTCATGTCATCTGTTCCTCCTACAACACCCTTCATCTGGCCTGAATGGGCCACTATCTGTCAATCGTGTTTTGAACCTGTCGAATGGCAGGTTTGCAAAGATGATTCAAAGGGTAACCAAGGTCGTTGGTATGCAGTGGTATGTGGATCGAATCATGTTTCTTGAGTTCGGCTAACTTGCTGAGGATTCAGTGCCGACATAAATGCCCTGAGAGCAACGAGACATGTTTCTACTTCCGCTGGGGCTCACCCAGACCATCCCCGACACAATCGCCGGTCCTTCCCCACAGTACCACCATACCAACGCAGCCTGGGCCACTGCTACTGCCAGTTGGTGACGCATCCTCTCAGCCACGTCTGTGTGCTGTGCCTGGATGTAAGTTCATGCGAATCGCACCGGATTGCGAAAACGTGTGTTGCCGCAGGCATTGTGTTGCCTTTGGTGGATGTTCTTTGAAGACCCATAAGCCCACCCCTGCTAAAATCCAGCGAAACATGGCGATCGACCCTGCCCTTCGAGTACCACCACGACCTGTTGCAAGTACATCTGCCCCTACCGCTGGCCCCTCTACGATCTCTCCTGAAGCGCAGGGGCCTCCTGCTGCTGCTGTTCCTGCTGTTTCTTCTGCTGCTGTTGCCCACTGTTCAAACAAGGGTAAAGATTGCGCACTGCCTTCATCAGAGGTCGACATACATGCCAACCCTCATTACCCATCGCAACTCCCACCTGTTTTCACTCAGCATTATGCCGAACAAGAACAGCAGTTGAAGGCAATGGAGCATCAAGCTGCCGAGCAGCGTGATCTAGAGCACCACACGAAGAATACTGTAGAAGCATATGGGTGGTCAGAGGTGTGTTTTCCCAAATATGACCTATACTATACACCCTAACAGCAGCTTTAGGATGGTGCAGAGGTGACCATGTGCGAATTTCAAGATGGTATCACCCTGCTGCAATTCAAGGTGACCGCTCGAGTATTCCGGGCACTTGGGTTGTACTCTGGAGATGACGCAGAGGTGCAAGTCCAATACTTCAACACCTCGAAGAGCCGATGGTGCACAGTCCAGCAAGGGCATGTGCTTATGCTTGACAGCCGTCAAGTGTACATGTGCAACATAGGCGTCACCATCACTCCCGAGTTCGATGAGATCTTCGAAAGTAACTCTCTTCATGCTGTTCCCAATATTTGTACCAATCTCAAAGTGGAGCGTGCTGCTGTTCGTCTGTCCAACACACGCAAACAGCTCAGAGCTGCTAGCATCACAGCCTCTGATTCAGAGGAGCCAGAAGATATGCAGAAGCGGAAGCATTTGGGCCACTCAGCGCAAGGCAATACTCACCGTGCATGCACAAACACAGCTGGCTCCTCAGCTGTTCGTCCCTGCTCACCTCGATTGGTGATAAAACATGAGTGCACCATTCTGACACCACGTCAGTCATCCTTGAAGTCAGACTCACCTCCATTGTGGGACGAGATAGAGATATTTTCTGATTCCAGCTCTGAGGTCAACATCACTCCCCATCAACATGCACCGCATCCAAGTCATCGTCGTTCACCATCATTGGACAGCGGCAGCCATTCCGGCTCTGAGGTCGACATCACTCCCCGTCAACATGCACCACATCAAAGTCGTTGTCGTTGTTCACCATCATTGGACAGCGGCAGCCAGAGTGATGCCTCTACTAGCGATGCCAGATCTACTAGCAACGCCACTACTATATCTGAGTGCTCATCATTGTCTTCAGGCCACTCTCCTGAGGATGCTGTTGATGTTGATGCCTTCGACGATGTCAAGCGCTGGCCTACCAGCTTCTACGCATGTGAAATTGCAGATGGGTTCAAGAAGTACAATAAATCCCGCAGAGTTGGACTGTCCTCCCATGCTGCCTTCTCACTGGCATTCGGAGGGGGTGTACACTTCCATCCCTCAACCTTCTCAGAGCATCGGAAATGATGGGATCGTGCACCAGCATCCTCACGAACCACGTTTATACAGGCAGGCAAGAGTGACGCAGGTTTATATTCAGCATTCATGGAGGCAAATCCATTACCTGGTGCGGATGTAAAGGCCGCAAAGAAGCGCCTTGTAAGACTGTGAGGGTGAACACAGGTACTAGTCTATTTTCTAATTCCTTTTCCTTTGTTATGTACTCTGTACTCTTGTCATGTTATGATTTCTCTACTAGTATTGTCATTAACTCGTTAATGTACTTGTGATGATGCATCAATCGAATGATGTTTGTAATATTATTGAGAGCAGACGCATTGATATTGAGAGTAGACGCATCGTTAACGCGCGATATTGAGAGCAGATGTGTCGTTAACTCGGTGCATCAATCAAACGACGTTCATAATATTATTGAGAGCAGACGCGTCGACGTGAATTGCATCAAGGCATCAATCGAATCATTAGAAGCAGCATGTAACAGAACATTTACTCTACTAGTGGCCAGTTGCCAGGACATCTCCCCTCTGCATGTAGCTTTACTTTCATGAGCCAATTCTTCTGAAGGATCATCTCATCTAAGAAGAAGACATATCTGTCCACAAGCATCTCACGGCATATTGAGTGGTACCCCCCAAACCAGACATTTGTCTGCTCCGCAATGGAGGAGTTGAATAGCCAGTTGCCACTGGCGTACTTCAGATCGTCAAAGTGGGCAGGGTTGCAGTGTTTCTGACACCATGCATCTTCGACCGAATGCTTGCACTGGAAGTGAAACACATCGACAGATAGGCCTACACCTTTGAAGTAAGGGTCGTTCCGAACATGATACGACAAAGTGCAATTGTTGTCGTAGAAGATGTGGTTGGGCTTGATGCTCTCATCACGAAATACTCTCTTGATCATCTCCTATCTGCTTATGGTTAGTCTGCAATTGTGAGTGAGGAGTGTTGGCCTTACTACAACACTTGTGACACCCTCTGCTCCATAAAATGTCTTGCGTGCGAGAATCATCCCACACAGCGCAATGATCAACTGTTCATTGTGGGCACGGTTACGACCAAACTTTGCGCGAAGTTTCCTTGGCTCGGTTTGCTTTGTTGTCTCCACATATCCCTCACCAGCAACAACTGGAACCTCAAACTCCTCTTCCATGGGATCATCGGCCTCAAGGTCAGCAATCGCGACATCGCTAGTATCAGAGTTGGTGGGCATGGCTACATATGCACGCTGAAGGCATTCCTGAAGTTGAAAGTGTGCCTGGCCATGTTGGGTGTACGCCTTCTCAATAGCCTGGTGTGTGGGGTCGTTGCACGTCCTAGTTGACAGTATGACACTGCACTCGCAGTTCACTATTGCACAGATATGGAGGTGTGTTAGAAGATGGTTGGGACAGAATCTATCTCGATTATTGCCAAGGGGTTCATGGCAATTATGGATGCCGCAGCATGGATGGCCTACAGTGACCCTATCTGTAACAACGACGGAAAGCTTTCTGTCAGGAGTGCCATCTTTGTTGTCATCATAGAGAACAGTGCACTTGGTACAATAATGACGGAGCTCCTCCTGACCATAGAGGTGGATGCGTAGGTTGCGGGTGCGCATCGGTGCAGTGAATCTATCTTTGTGGTCACCTCCATGCTTGACCTCCAGCACTTGACCACAAAGTTGTAAATCTTCAATGAGAGAGAGTTGGACAACTCTGCTCCAGATGTGGTCACCTGTGAGGCCAAACTTGAAAGGAAAATCAGGTGGCGGGACTGCGCTCTTTGAAAGAGAGACATTATAAAAGCGTGCACAGTTCGACATGGATGTCCTGCCAAAGTCGAGTCAGAACACTGAAGCGATGCTATTGACGGCACTCACCATGAAACAAGATTCAGTATTCTCCACATCCGCACAACAGCTATATCAACATACTGATGACCACCGACGTGGAGTACGTCTGGTAACTGCACATAATAGGTCCACTTGCGATCATGTGCAGGGACTTTATAGTCAATCGAATAGTGATGATGGAACCCAACATGACAAGCTATAAAATCGAAGTAAGTGTCAGTACCTTGTCAAAGATGATATTGTAGATGCACACCATCACATTTGAGATGGACAGAGTGCATAGCAATTGGACTGCGATCGAGTGTGTACAGGATTGCAGGACGCTGCTCTGCTCTCATTAGCTTCTTCTCGTTGGTACAGCCACGAGAGACGCATGTCTGCTGTGGTGGGTAGAGGGGAGACATGGCTGCAGCATCGAAAAGTTCACGGGCTTGAGAGGATGACAAGCAGAAGACTCACTGATACCATGTTTCTGCCCATACTGCGTGAAAAGAGGGAGTGTATTGTAAAGCCCGAAGTTATCCTCATGCCAGATCATGTCTTTTAATGCTGTCCAGAAAGCTGGGACATCCTCCAGTACGATTTGACAGCTAGCAGAGAGAAAGTGGATGATACTTGGTGATAGATTAGCAGGCGGAGAGCCAGGATCATAATCTCCTGGCTGAACAAGGATTATGTTGTTCTTAAGGTTTGTAGCAAGGAAAACAAAGTGGACCATAGATGCAAGTGAGAGCTTGGTCGCAGGGGACAGGACACCCTGCAATTCCCGCAAGCACTGGAGTAATGACTCAGAGCTCATCATTGTACCTGCATGTGATTACATCATTGGCCCTGCTAGACGATCTGGTACTTTGTTTGTGTGTGTAATTAATTATATATATTTCTTTGGCACGAATGGCACAAATGGGGCGAAAAGTCGAAGTCCGAGATGTCCTCGTGACAGCTTTGGCCTGGCCTGAGATTATGAAAAGCCGAAGCCAGCGGCTCAAGCTGTGGCTTATGTCACACAGAACTGTGCCTGCAGCGTCGCAAACACCACTCACTTGACGACCCCAGAATCCCGCTTCTATCTCATTTTAGACTTTCACTTTCCATTGTATGAGCTCATGACAGTGAGTTGCAGAGCTTCGTTCTTTCCAAGCTTGACACAACTCACTTTGTCACTGGTGGATAGATCAATTTCAGTAATCTGCCCTCTTTTACGAGTCTCTTGCGACTTGCAAGCTTGGCGACTAGTGCATTTGTTTTCGGACAAAAGGTGTGCATCTATGATGGTATTTTTTTCATATCTGTTTCCTACTACTTGTCTCTAATGGTTGGAACCATCCACACAGACAGTGATGACAAATGTCATGCACGGCCAGTCCGCTGAACAAAGCCCAGCGCCACCCTTCTCCAACATTCAGAGAAGGCAGCTCTCCCATCACAAACCAAGGCTATCAATGCCTTTTGTGCAGCTGAGGCTACAAAGTGTTTGCCTGAAATTCAATGCGCTTCCAACACAGATCTAACCACCCCCAGCTCAACAGGTGACACCGCACCATCAGGTTCAACTCTGGCAACCTCAGCAGCACTCAAAACGGGTAAATGGATGCGTGTTGAAGCAGTTGTTGATGAATCTGATGGAGAGGAATATGAAGATGCATGCACCGAGGAATGTGACAATGCACACACCGAGGAACATGAAGATGCACGCACCAATCCACGACATAAGTTCATTTTCCATCTGCAAACACCAAAACTGATACCTGGTAGCCAAAAGATTGCGCAAATCAGCGCCAATCAATGTAGATTTGATTGATGATGATGGCATTCCTATTGATGTTCATGTCCAACCTATTACTGACACAGCCCCAATGTGCAAAGGCAAGACTGCTGATCTCAATGCATTTTTTGGTGCAAGGTTCGATCATATGGGAACCAATGGCAAGGTCAAAAAGCACTGAAAGTGCAAGTTATGCTTGTAAGTCTATAAGTTCATGATCATGCTCACTCACTCACACCAAATTAATAGGAAACAGTGTATACTTGTGAACAAATCTACAACACTTCATCGTCATGCCGAAGCTAATTTTGCGGTGCGTAAATTTCTTTCATATATTCATTGTGCATATATATATGATTATACTGTAGGGAAAGTATCGACAATAGGTGAAGGAGCACTCTTTTGAGTCTATGTTACTGGGTGACATCAAGGCCTGCAAGGAGAAGGCCAAGCAGGCACAGCAGACCATTAATTCGCATCTGACTGAATGCAAACTCTCTGAACGAGTCGTACCTTACTCGGATAAGTTATTCAAATGAGCTGCAATTGAATGGTTGGTTGCAATGGACCAAGTATGTATGCTTTGCTTGATCTAATAGTATGACCATTGACACGCCTTCATCTAGCCCATCCAAGCCCTCGAACACCCGAAGTTCCAGGAGATGATCGATGTTGCTTCACGGGCGACAAATGGTGTCAAAATCCCCAGTCGCAAAGCCACTCATGCTGAGATCATGCGAATATTTAAGAATCATTTGACGTGACTCCAGACAACGTTAAATGTATGTCACAATCCAGTGTGTGCTTTACCACATCTCATCTGCCAACACAGAGCACTGCTGTTAGCAGAGCAATCAATATCACTTGTGACGCATGGCAAGCCACCAACACTGATGGATATTTCACTGTCACTGGCCACTGGATCGAAGAGAAGTCAACGATGCAATGGGAGTGCGAAAGCGCACTTCTTGGCTTTACCCAGCTCAACAACACACACAATGGGAAGCATCTCGGTGGCACACTGTTCAAAGTTCTAGATTGTGTTGGTATCACACATAAGGCATGTCATCTTTGCATTCTGCTTGGCTTAGTCTAATCATGATATATTGTTGGGCCATGTCACTTGTGATAATGCCTCTAACAATGGCACAATGCTCAAGGAGTTTGCTCGACTCTATGAAGCACGACACAAAAAGGAGTTCCCTTGCTATGAACGAAGGATCAAGTAAGATGCTTGTTTCGCAGTTGATATGTGCTCACATAGTGTTCAGCTGTCTCGCTCATGTGATTAATCTTGGCACCCAAGTACTGATCAGTACATACAGCAAAGCTCCACACTATGAACCTCACAACCCCCATGCTCATGAGCTGGATACCACCAAGCATCATAATTGTGACGAGATTGGACTCATACGTTCAATATGCATAAAGGTGATTGATCTCTCTTCACACATTACGTTTTACTAAATTGTTCAAAGGAGCAATCATCTGTGAAATGAAAGGAGCTTTACAAAATGGTGCAAGTCAAGGCTGGTGTCTCACACCCTACACAACTCCTTCTGGATATGAAGGTTTGTTGGTCCTCAACCTATGTGATGGTCAACTGTGCGGAAAGCAATAAAGAGGTGAGTGTAGTCTGCAGTGTTCAATAATGCAATGTCTGATTTCTGACAACAGCATGTCAATGTATTTGTGTACGAGATGGGTCTACAAGAGCAAGACTTGACCAAACAGGCCAAGATTGATTTCCTTACATTGGCATCAACTGAATGGACCCACATTGGTAAATTTGCTGATCTATTATCAGTACGTTACGTTTGTCATTTGATATTGTGCTGCTGCTGATTTGATGTTTCAGTACGCAGACGTTGCCCAGCAGGCCTTCTCATCAGAATCAACTACTACACTACATCTTGCTATCCCTGCACTCGAGACTCTCCATCGAGCTTGGTCTTCACATGCGGAACAGCCAAAATATTCACATTTTGCACCAGCATTGCATGCCACTGCACAAAAGCTTGACGAGTATTACGAGAAGACCACTGACTCCCTGGCCTATGTCATGACTATGTGTATGTTCTCCCTGTTTCATTTACCATGTATCTGTGATGTTCATATTCCATGCAGTGCTTGATCCAACGGGTAAAATGTTGTACTTCAAGAAGAACTGGCCCAAGGATTTGCAAGACGAAGTTCTTGCTTGCGTGGAATGAGTGGTATGTTGGACAAAGTTATTCACCAGCTTACAATCACTTACAAGTCATGTAGTTTGAGGCTCGCTATCTTGAATTGGGCCAGGCAGCATCCATGTCGCAACCTTCACTTGTCAAGAAAGGCAAGGCTAGCGGACTCAAGAAGTTAATTTGCGAGGCGCAGAGCTCCAATGAAGACGATGATGACGAGACTGTCATCACTCATACAGATCCATCTAGACCATGGTATGCCAGTTTTAGAAACTATGTCGATGCTGTAGAGACGAAACCTCTGCCAGGAATGAGCATAATTCAATGGTGGGGCGTAAGTACATATCCAAGTCTATCTCGTCTCAATACTGACCAGTCTTTGTTGTAGATTAATGGACACAGATATGGGCCAGTATGGACCTCACTAGCTCGCGACTACCTCTCAATTATGGCATCATCAGTTTCGAGTGAGCGCACGTTCTCACAGGGTGGTATTACCATTAGCAAGCGCTGCAACCACCTCAAAGGTGACATTGTTGAGGCACTACAGTGCGTCAAATGCGCCCTCCGCCATGATCTACTCTTCCGCGAGCCTGGACCCTCATCATCAACTGAGGAAGCTCTCGAGGACTCTGATATTGAGATGGATGCTAATGAGAAGCTGAGTGATGTCGAAGATGGGGATGAGAAGGGCTGGGATGCTCTTCTGGAGGGAGACGAGGATTTTGTAGAATCAGATGCTGACTCCATGATGAAAATTATCTTCTGAATGCTTTTCTCCATTTTCAGTACTTGGGCCGCGGCTCAGGCCAAAGCCGAGCCAAAGCCAGCCGTCACTGGCGGCTTTGGCCCGGCCTGGAATTTTTGCAAGCCCAAGCCGTCTGAAGCCAGGCCGAAGCCGCGGCTTTCGAGCCAAGCCGGGCCGGAATATCACTACTTCTGTCGACTCAGGTATACGGAACCTTCGCCCGCGTTGGGAAGGAAACCGCAGAGTGTCATTGTCTTCTTCGTCAGAATCAACGGCGTGCCCATTGGCAGGAGAATCGGGGCTAGTGGACTTATCAGTCCCCCCTGGACGACGGTCTAACTTTTTCTCGGGGATCTGAACCACAACGCCATCAACAGAGGACTGAAAAAGAGAACAGGCTGGAGGCGTACCGGTAGTCGGATGATATACGCCAACAACGCACAACACGTAGCAAGTGCGAACACGGCGCGGAGACTTATGGCGTATGAGTCTCTTGCTACGCGTTGCAAATCCGGCGGCAACTTCCCCATGAAGGTGGTAGAATGCCTGATCTTACTCACAATCTAAACGTAGAAAATGTAGCATCGAGATGGACTGATTAAAGGGCAAGATTTCACCTCTGCTGCGCCATCGCCGTGTATCCTTGACCGAAGCTCGTGGTCAAGTTTGAACTGGAATAGCGCAGATGAAATCGCAACGCCCGCTACTTGTCCTGCGCCCGAGCGTTCAACCTTGATGACAAGTATCCGTACCAAGCAACTCACCCAAGCCTCGGAAAAGCTGTATGAAACCAGTGCCAACGGCCATCGAACTCTCTGGGATATTTTACACTGTTAAAAAACCTCAGCACAGGAGCCATGAGAACGCACCTGGGAGGTGTGCGAGCAGCGCAACTAATTATTTGTGCGCAATATGATTAACCATCTCGAGCGCAGCTGATCATTGACGTCCTACGCACCAAGGTTTGTCTGTAAAATCACGGCGTTGCCAAACCCGACTGGGATCTGATACGGAGTTATGATCATCGGAAAAAAATACATCACGGACAAGCTGCACGATGACACAAGGACGTTGCTGGCTCCAATAAGGATAGGGACCTTCTGTTTCAAGAGTGATGGCGCCATCATAGGCTCGGGCGCAACTAACAACTCTACCAAAATAAAAACTACGAAAAAAATGCCAGCGAGAGCCAGCGGTACGTATACCCATTGGTTCGACCACTGGTCAAGGGTCAACCAATCAGATATTTCATTTGAATAATCGCTCACCGGGAGATCCTCGTTGTATTTCATACTCAAGAACACCAAGCACGATCCGACCTGAAGGAGTCAAGAACAATCTACAAATGATAGCGTAGACTCACAGAAAGTAAAAGGGTAAAAATACCGCCATAATCGATTCTCTTCAGCACCTCTTTGGTGCTTTTGCTGTCTCCCTAACAATCAAATGAGTACATTTTAAGTGTACAATCCTTCCAAGTGCTTACGGGGGTGACATATCGCAAGTTGTAAGTCGTAAGAGCGAGCGACAGTGCAAAAAAGGGCACTTGTATCAAGAACGCCCATCTCCAACCAAACCTAGAACGCATGGTAAATACGGGCAAAATAGAAGGTGTGTGCGCTTACCGGTCGCTTATGAGACCTCCTATAGGTCCTCCCAGACCCATGCCCAGCTAAACACGATGAATATTCAGACTCAAACAGTGGTGGGGCCCGACGTACGCCATTGAACAGACTTTCTACCCCTTGCGCAAGCCCTCTCGACTATAAGTATTCCTGAGATCATGATAACGGCGAGAAAGGATAGAACAGAACATACCCGTATGGAATACATATCACTCGTAGCGATCCTGAAGTTGTCATGGTCACATTTAATAACGAACTGAATGATTGCCTGGTATTGGGTCTCACGAGGAAGTCGTTTGAATACCACCACCTCCCATACCAGAGAGCTGCAAGAACATGTCACAAATGAGTGTAATGAACTCAGGGGATCAACGTACAAATCGGGCAGCAACCAACATCTCCATGTTCGTGGAAAATCCACACAAAAGGGTCCCCGGGGCGGATGAATACATCGAGTCAACAAAATACCTATCAGGGGTGATGCATGACTCACCAATGCGCAGCATATGATTTCTGGGTATGAAAGAAAACTAAAGATATGGCAGCGCAATTCCTCTGCGATATCACATATCATAGCCGTTCCAAAATGAGACCATTGATGACGTGAAGTGGCGCACCCCCGGGCTGTGAAGGAGCTTGGCCTGGTCCACATTGTCGAAGTAGTCCAATAATGAGTGCTTCAAGATGTCGAGCATAATGACATGAGAGGCTCGACTGGCTTTCTACCTCTTGGGAGTTTTTCGCTATGCAAGATTTGTTTCAAAATGTTATTGATGAATTTGGCATTTTCACTATACATTAGTGGCAAAATCCTTGTTAGTTCGAAGCTCCTCTTACGTAATACATTGTTCGTCATTCGGGCTCGTTCGTACTCGCTTCAACGTTTAGGTCATAAATTGATTTCCGGACTCCTGGTGAGCCCCCCGAGCGGTGAGTTTCTTGGACACCGAATGGAATATCGATTGATGTTTGTCTAGAGAATGACCTTCTCGTCGAATCTTTCTTACCCTTGCAGATCATGTAAGTATGTTGCGACCCATTTCATAAATAGTAGTAGGGACGCCGCGCTTTGACAATTTGAAGTTACGGTCAACTCAATCGAATGAGGCTCAGGCTATCGTTCCTTTAGTTGTAGGTGCCAAACCACCTTAAATGTGAGTCAGTATCGCTGGCCCGCCAATACTCCATGATACACTAACGATGGGGCTGAGAGCCTAGGGAGTTGGGACAGATCCGGTCATCTCGCTTCTGGATGTGACTAGTTTGTTACGTTCAACATTTGTATCTATAAGCTCCGTTTTTCTTGAATTCAGCCAAACGTTCTCTGGCTTGAACACGCTATCTTCTAGGTCGTCTGCCTGTTTTCTTCTTGATTCGCTGATCAGGTGCGGACAAACATCACCTGGTCGCATCACCGCACACCTTGTTCGCTTCCTAAGCGGACCTAAGAAAACTGAAAACAAACGCTCGTTAATATCAAGTCACTCTTTAAAATCGGCGTATCGTCACATCCTCTTAACCTTCACTTCGCAACGAGACATGGGTGCTGGTCCCGCCTTCATCACCAAAGGCTCTGCTACTTACACTCACCTTCTCGATCCGAGACCATGGTACAAGAACACCCGTAAGTTCAATCCCCATGGAGACAACACGAGGAAAGAGAACTGACGACATTGGTAAATAACAGGCCTCATCATTCTGAACTTTTGGATCGCTATCATGCAAGTTCCAGAATACATCCTGATTTACACTCAGTTAGATGACCACTGACAGGCTCATAACGTCCTGTACAAATGGTTATGACGGTGGGCTCTACATTTATTCATTGAAAAAACCTATCTTAATTCGTTTTAGGTAGTATGATGAGTAGGTGACCTTGCGGTTTCCGAGATGATATGCTAAACGCGGAACAGACGGTCTGCAGTCTTTGACGCAGTGGAATCAAGCGTTCAATTATCCTGCTGGTGGGACTGTATGTCTACTAGTGCACATGGGCTACAACATACTTATCTGCCGGCAAGCTCGGATTGCTCAATGCCATTCAGGTAAGCTAACTGTCATAGCGGTCTCAGATGCTGCCTAACTGTAGGACTACCTCAGAGCATCGGTTCCTTGAGTGCCTACCCGTTTGCACCCTACATGGCTGATGGCATGGGTCGGCGGTTCTCAATCATCTTTGGTGCAAGTTTGATGATTGTCGCTGCCGTGATCCAGACTGCTAGTCATTCAATCCAGATGTTCATTGGAGCCCGGTAGGTGACCGATAGCTAATCGCAGTGTTACCCTGACACATTTCCGCAGTTTCATGATCGGTTTTGGTCAAACATTTGCTGCTACCGCTGCTCCACTCCTCGTCACTGAGGTCGCATACCCTTCCCACCGCGGTCGAGCAACTTCACTGTACAACGCATTATGGTGAGTTGTCTTGGCGAATTTATGAGAACGTGTTCAAATCATCATCCTTCAGGTACCTTGGAAGTATCATGTAAGATTTTCGAACAAAATAAGAGTTCCATCCCAGTTTACCAGTTGCCACCACGTAGTGCGGCGTGGACTGTTAGTTTCTGTCATTCGAAGTGGATACTAAGGTAACCTTTTTTGCAGACTTATGGCACCTTCACTATCCCTACCAGTTGGTCGTGGAGAATTCCTTCCGCACTGCAAGCCCTTACGTCAACGATTCAAGTCTTGTTGATCTGGTTCGTCCCCGAGTCTCCACGTTGGCTTGTGAGCAAGGGAAAGTGAGTATAACTCTCCTTGATACTTGACGTTCCAAAATTGTGTCGTCTTAAACTTTCACGCTTAGGGAGGAACGTGCTCTCCAAGTCCTCGCTTATTATCACGCCGACGGCAATGCGTGAGTGCGCTAAATCTCTTTGCTGTATTAGCGCTCGAGACAAGCCTATCATGCAGACAAGATCCTCTTGTGGAGTACGAATTCGCAGAGATTAAAGCTGCCATTGCTTTTGATCGGGAAGTAGCTGCGAATGTTGGCTGGCTAAGCTTGATCAAATACCCCGGAAACCGCAAACGTTTACGCATCATCATCGCGCTTGCTGTCTTCTCCCAGTGGTCTGGTAATGGCTTGGTGTAGGTTCGGTGTTGTCTCATATGTGCAATCCTTCTGATGACCCGTGGATTCGTAGTTCTTACTGTGAGCTGGTTCATCGATGTATGATGCAAATGCTAATGGTTGGAGTTGACAGATCTGAACAAAGTCTTCACTGCAATTGGAAGTGAGTGAATCGTGATTTGACATAGAGCCAGCTTATCATTGCCACTTAGTTACGGACCCAGAGACCCAGTTGCTGATTGTAGGTTTTGGACGAAGTACATGATACTTGCCCGTTCACCAAATTTTCTAGAATGGTGTTCTCAACACCTTCAACTTGTTTTTCGCCGTAACTGCCGGCTTTTGCTGTGACCGTGTGGGTCGACGTCCACTGTTCCTCGCATCTTGTGCTGGTCAGCCATGTTCCTCAGGCATACGCACACAACTAACTGGTATATGTTGTTAGGTATGATCGTCTTCTGGGCCGCGCAGACGATCTGCTTCGCCATCCACCAAGAAACTGGTAGCATCGCAGCGGGCGATGCAGTCATTGCTTTCATTTGTGAGTAGTACCTGAGAGCCGATAATGTCTGGCACTGACAAGCGAGCGCAGTCCTTTACTTCGCGTTTTGTAAGTATTTTAATGCTTTCGTGTTGTTGTTGTTGTTGTTGTTGTTAACCTACCACATCCATATAGATAGCGTTCGTATTACTAACTGATGCTCTTATTCATTCTGGCTAACTCCTTGTAACATTCGTTAGATTGCGTTCTCGCCCCTCGTTGTCTCGTGCGTTATATGAATTTCTGGAGTGAGCCTCACCTTGAAATATTCTAAAAGATACACTGTCGAAATTCTCCCCTTCGCCCTCCGTGCCAAGGGTTTTATCGTGTTCAACTTCATGATATCTGTGTCTCTGATCTTCAACCAGTATGGTCCATCCCATTCGTCTGTTTGAAAGTCCACTCACATACGCAGATACGTCAACCCCATTGCCCTTGAAGCGTATGTCCCTAATATGAACCTTCTCCTTGCAGCCGCTGACATTGAACTTGCTCAGTCTGCAATGGAAGTACTACGTGAGCTTTCTCGCATATTTCTGGCATGATTTTATTCATTAGGTGTTCTATCTCAGTTGGTATACCTGTTCTGGCTGTGCTTCGAATGTGTGTTTTGTTACTTCTTCATCATTGAGACGAAGAACGTGCGTATAACATTTTTGTTGCTCGTACATTCTGCTCACGAAATTATCGTCAGCACACTCTCGAAGAAACTGCGGTGTATGTCATAGTGATACTGACTGCGATCTTTTACTCACGACTTCTTCCTCAGCATTTTCGATGGTGATACAGACATGGCCCAGATTCATAACGTGGCTGGCACACATGCCGGCCTCACGCACTGCGAGGGCGAGGGCGAGGGCGAGGGCGAGGGCGAGATCGAGATCCAAGAGAAAAAGACATTTGAGTCTCAAGTCGAGATGACAGATTAAACAAACTCTCCTTGACACGACCCGTCCGAGGCGGATCGGGAATCATTATGAAGGATTTAATCTAGTTGCCTTTTATTTTCGCAATATTGTCCATAACCGTAGCGATGCCTGAAAGACAAACCCGGCAATGTAGTGTTATCAGGGTGTATCCTCCGCTTGTGGGTTCGGGTCAACGGGTACGTATGTTTCCGCTGGCTAGTCCAAAGATTCTTAATCTCCGAGTTTAGCTCCATGATCTCGCACGATTGTCAATGTGGATCATGATCAAGATAAGTGTTATAACAGACAGGTCATCCCTATCTCGTTTCATCTTGCCGGCGTCAGGCATTTCAGGCATGCTTCATGCACGTCCTGAGATCAATAACTTGGATATAACATCTTGATTCACGGTCGGGGTGAAAATTCTCAGTTGTTGAAGCGATCCCAAGTGGCAAGTACAGCACACCAAGTTGGCGGCAAAATGTGTGCATAACTGTCGGTACGTAAGTGCTATTTTTGTGTTTCTGTACACTACCGTAACGAACGAACTGTGAAGTGAAGACACCTACATGTCACGGTTCGAAGTATCCTGCCGCTGAGCGTCACCAGCTTGAGGCAGACCACCTCCTCAGCGCTCGTTGTAGTCCAATGTCCCCGAGGGCCGACGACTAGGGCCAGCCTAAGGAGGCTAGATAATTAGTAGAGAAGCAGATGGCAGCAGTTTCGAGCCTTTTAAAGCTCTCATCAGGGGGCTACCGCTACCCCAAGGCCGTTTGCTCTTCTGGAGCTGTACAGGATGTGCTGCTAAGTATGTCCTAGAGCTGGTTGCAAAAATTTCGTGCAATTAACAAATGGATCCGATCGGACTAAGGTACCTCGGAGAACCTACGTGATGATCGCACTCTACTAACCCACCAATCATATCCCTCATCGTTGCTACCGTAAGCGTTCGTAACACGGAGAAGCGTTTTGATGGATTGACACTTCATTAACCATTTCCAAGGATAAGACTCCTCCGATAGCGTGTCGGATGCGAGTTCGGATGCGGCTAGGAACCTGGCGCCAATTTTAGTGCGTATTACTGCACCGGAATGTACTACATGGCATTAACTGACTTAAGTTCTCACTAGCATTCCAAGTGCCGCATACGCACCAAATGGCGACGGAGAGAGATCCGCTGCTGGTGAATGGAGGCAATGAGCATCCAATGCAACATCGTCGTCTCGGACCTCGAGACATTGCGAGCTCGACGCGCTACGCAATTCTGGTTGGTTTGTGGTCTGCAAATTTCCTTTCGGTGAGCTCTGTATGTAACAGTTCCTTTGGATTTTCTGACTTGTCAATTGTTGTTAGTTTTTGAACTGTATGTTTCTGGATTCTTGTTTAGTGTCGCAACTCTTACTAACACCCGGAATCATTGCCAGTAACCCTAGTCGTAACTTGTAAGTACGGCTGTTGCATTTATCCGAATGCTGACATGACAGTTCTGTCGCAGTGCTGCCATCCATCTCCTCTGACTTCAACCGCTCAAATGAAGCTAGCTGGCTTGGTACATCGTAAATGCGTTTTCCTTCAGCCAAAAATTCCGCTTTACATTCCTGTTAGATACTTGCTTGCCACCTGCACTTTTACACCTTTGTACGGACGGTTATGCAATATCATGGGCAGACGGGGTGCAGGTCAGTTGGCTATCTCTATGGCAGCGCTGGGGACCCTTTTGTGTGGATTTTCCACGAACATGGAGATGTTGGTTGCTGCCCGATTTGTACGTTGATCCCCTGAGTTCATTGCACTCATTTGTGACATGTTCTTGCAGCTCTCTGGTATGGGAGGTGGTGGTATTCAAACGACTTCCTCGTGAGACCCAATACCAGGCAAATCATTCAGTTCGTTACTAAATGTGACCATGACAACTTCAGGATCGCTACGAGTGATATGTATTCCATACGGGTATGTTTTGTTCTATCCTTTCTCGCCGTTATCGTTACCTCAGGAACACCTACAGTCGAGAGGGCTTGCGCAAGGGGTAGAAAGTCTGTTCAATGGCGTACGTCTGGCCCCACCACTGTTTGAGCCTGAATATTCATCGTGTTTAGCTGGGCATGGGTCTGGGAGGACCTATAGGAGGTCTCATAAGCGACCGGTAAGCGCACACACCTTCTATTTTGCCTCTGTTTACCATGCGTTCTAGGTTTGGTTGGAGATGGGCGTTCTTGATACAAGTGCCCTTTTTTGCACTGTCGCTCGCTCTTACGACTTACAACTTGCGATATGTCACCCCCGTAAGCACTTGGAAGGATTATACACTTAACATGTACTCATTTGATTGTCAGGGAGACAGCAAAAGCACCAAAGAGGTTCTGAAGAGAATTGATTATGGCGGTATTTTTACCCTTTTACTTTCTGTGAGTCTACGCTATCATTTGTAGATTGTTCTTGACTCCTTCAGGTCGGATCGTGCTTGGTGTTCTTGAGTATGAAATACAACGAGGATCTCCCGGTGAGCAGTTATTCAAATGAAATATCTGATTGGTTGACCCTCGACCAGTGGTCGAACCAATGGGTATACGTACCGCTGGCTCTCGCTGGCATTTTTCTCGTAGTTTTTATTTTGGTAGAGTTGTTAGTTGCGCCCGAGCCTATGATGGCGCCATCACTCTTGAAACAGAAGGTCCCTATCCTTATTGGAGCCAGCAACGTCCTTGTGTCATCGTGCAGCTTGTCCGTGATGTATTTTTTTCCGATGTGGTTTCAGACAGTAGATCTCGCAAGTGCATCCACGGCGGGTATGTCGCTGTGATTTTACTTACACATCACCGTTAACCGCAGATAGGCTCGCATATGGTTCCGTACAGTGTATCCATGCCACTCGGGTCCTTGTTCGCCGGGTGAGTGTATGCGTCGTCGCCGTTTCGCTTTTGACTCACATCAGTACTAGATGGATGATCCACCGCACCGGGAAGTATAAACGTATCAACCTTATCTTCGGTTTCTGCCCATTCATCGGGATCGCTCTCATTACTTTGATTCGGGAGGACTCTGGGCCACTGCAAAAGTGGCTGAGCACTGTGAGCGATGCGTTGTATTCTTTGACTGATATAGGGATCATAACTCCGTATCAGATCCCAGTCGGGTTTGGCAACGCCGTGATTTTACAGACAAACCTCGGTGCGTAGGACGTCAATGATCAGCTGCGCTCAAGATGGTTAATCATATTGCGTACAAATAATCAGTTGCGCTGCTCGCACACCTCCCAGGCGCGTTCTCACGGCTCTTGTGCTGAGGTTTTTTAACAGTGTAAAATATCCCAGAGAGTTCGATGGCCGTTGGCACTGGTTTCATACAGCTTTTCCGAGGCTTGGGTGAGTTGCTTGGTACGGATACTTGTCATCAAGGTTGACTGCTCGGGCGCAGGACAAGTAGCGGGCGTTGCGATTTCATCTGCGCTATTCCAGTTCAAACTTGACCACGAGCTTCGGTCAAGGATACACGGTGATGGCGCAGCAGAGGTGAAATCTTGTCCTTTAATCAGTCCATCTCGATGCTACATTTTCTACGTTTAGATTGTGAGTAAGATCAGGCATTCTACCACCTTCATGGGGAAGTTGCCGCCGGATTTGCAACGCGTAGCAAGAGACTCATACGCCATAAGTCTCCGCGCTGTGTTCGCACTTGCTACGTGTTGTGCGTTGTTGGCGTATATCATCCGACTACCGGTACACCTCCAGCTTGTTCTCTTTTTCAGTTCTCTGTTGATGGCGTTGTGGTTCAGATCCCCGAGAAAAAGTTAGACCGTCGTCCAGGGGGGACTGATAAGTCCACTAGTCCCGATTCTCCTGCCAATGGGCACGCCGTCGATTCTGACGAAGAAGACACTCCGCGGTTTCCTTCCCAACGCGGGCGAAGGTTCCGTACACCTGAGTCAACAGAAGGCACACAAGACTTGGAAAGTGCCTCGATCGAAAGTTCTGCCAGACAGCGATAAACTCGCATCGATATTGCTATACATAGTTTGGCGAGTAGAAAGTTTCCTGAGGGGACGCTGTGTGGTACAGTCTATTTCGCAGTGAAACTAGTGATCTGTGTGTGACATGATTTTTAGTGTAGGGGCTTCAAAGCGCTTAGTTTTTTCCATGTTGAGATGTTTTTATCCTTTATGCAAAGAGCTGTAATAAAGCCTGATCGAGATCTCCCAGTTCAGTCCCGTGTCGTTCAGCGCGTGAGGGGGCAGAAACATACTCGTAGCCGTACAACGCGAGTTCTTATCGAAGACTGAGATAATATATTTGTCTTAACAGCTCTCTCCGCGTCCCCGCTCGCCTCTGATCACCAGACTCCACGCGCTTGACTTGTCTCTGAGGATACGCAAGCACTCCGTGACGGAGACAGTAGGTGGCCGCGAATGAACCGAGATTAATCTTTGAGCGCCAGTTTCGATGGTGTATTACAGTTCAACAAAGTTTTCACTTTAATTATTTTGTTCTGACAATGATGACGAACTGGACGGGTGCAGACAGTAGTAAGGACCAGACTAAGTACAATTTCCAGGTCCCTCTTGTTGTCAGCTGACTCGCTGTTGAGTCTGACAGTACCCGTATTCCCAAAATCTGCCCGGCACGACCGGCTTGTTGTATTCGTTCCATTTCATGCTAACAAGGCTGTGTGCATGTCGTACAGCATCTTCCAACTATAGAGACCTTTGCCTACAAACCCGGCGACCGCGCACCCTCTGTGCACACGCCATTCATCTAAAACGTATATATATATGGGCCCTATAGCGCTTAGCATCCCTCCATCTGATTCTGGACACCCTCATGGACAGCCGGGTAACTCTCATTGGGGGCGAACTCGAACCCGAACTCGCTGCGCCTGATCCAGCATTCGGTGCAACTACGATACTGGACTTTGACCGCGATGTGATGATATCGATCAACGCGACAGTGCGTGGACAGAGTCACATACGGTACTCTGTTAGGACCGTCAGGGCTGGTCTGGTAGGAATGAACCCCAAGACCGTTTTTAGCCAAGGGGAAAGGATACTGGCAACAGTGCAGCGCAGGGACATGATCCCGGATTCGCTCACGTTGGGCGGCGAAACTATGAGTCTCAGCAGCTGGCTCAAGACGCCGATGTTTTCGTCCTTGTATGTTGTATTCGACGTTTGTTGCATGCGGGATTGTTTATAAGGTCTGATTATCCAGTCCCGTGTCATTCAGCGAGGGGGGAGAAACGTACGTCTGGAAGGGAGGCCAGGACGGCGGGATTGTTGTAGGTCCACTATGATCTGCAACAAACGGGAACGAATTTGATGATATCCGAATAGCTATACAAAGGAAGCAGCGCTAGCACAAATGCGATCGCTCGCTTCTATCCATCCAATTTCGCTCTGACGCACGATCGGAAAAGAATGACTTATCGTGCTCACCTGGACTTAAGACCTGAAGTTGATCTCATACGCGAAAAGGTGTTTATATCATGTGTGTTGATTGTACAAAAGATGAGGAAGAATGCGAAGGCGAAGGAGCGGGATTTTGTGTCAGCTAGTCAAGGATTGATGTTCTCATCCATAGGTAGTGCTTTCTAACTTGGCTGCGGTAGTCATTAACAAGTAGGCCATGTACGCTCATGAGCTAAGTTGTCATGCAGGCAGCGAGCTAGGCTCGTTCTGAGTACTGTGCAGTACTGCGTCACTTGGATATTCAATCCTAATTTGAAAGTCCACGTTAATCGTACTTGAGTAATTCTAATTAGACATGCCATGAGCATTGCACGGAAAATATTAAGCAAGTCTCCGTACCACATGATGGGCGAGTACTTAGCCTGGATGGTTGTGTCACATTGGCACGCGTCAGAAATTCGTTCGGGTTGTGCTGCAGGCAGGGCTTCTGCCGTAGTACCCTCGAGTCGGCTGGCTCTGGGGATCCATGTGCACCAACCCAGTAGTAGTCAGGCAATATAAGCGCTATCTATTGTAGAATAAGATACTGGTCATGAGTGACTGAGTCCATTATGTCCGAGGATTGCATAACACTAACCGAAAATTCTGTGTAGATGCTTGATGACTTCGGTGAGACACGGACTACTACATGTCAATTATCTCAACAATGAGATCGTCCTCCCGCTCCTATTCAGATAGATGATTACCTTCATTAGCTCGACAGGAAGGAAATACACTCACGACCTTCTCATCAGCACGGCCTCGGGTGAACACCAACATCCTTTCCTCGTCCACTATGATATCATCGAGAGGGTCAGTAAAAACGCGATCTTTCACTACATCCACGTAAGGGAGCCATGATGCCACGTCCACAAAGTCTGGTTATGACGGTTCCCGAACTACCTTGCCGATGCCACGCGTGACAACTGAGGGATTGAAGTCGGCCATATGCAATCGGAACCCCAATTCGGAATAAGGATCGGCCGAGACGGGAACCGCCCATACAATACGAGATCCTCCTATACCAATTGTTGCGCTCCTCTCTGGAGCTGGAAGAAAATGGCAAGCATTCTGTGGACCCCAGGATGGTCATGGAACAGTTCGTCCATCTTCTGAGGCCGCATCGAACCATGTCGGAGGGATATCCATGCGAGCGCGTATGAGAAGAATCGACTAGGGACAGCCCCCCTCCACGGATATTATTCGATCTGCGGGGTTTGTTGTACAGATCTGATGTTCATCTGTTGGAGCGAGACGTGCACAACTTGAGGTTCTATAAGACACCGAAGGAAATCGAAACTGGCCAGTGTGTCCAGAAATGGGCAGCACAAAACTTGCCTGAAGCTGCGGTGGCTTTAACAAGCCCTCGAAGTTATATAGTTGTATATGCTGATGTGATGTGAGAAATAAAAGCTTCTCCGTTGTAAGAAATCGGATATCAGACAACCCATGGCCTTCGCTGCACACGAATACCTTTTGATGCTCAAATCAGATCTTTCAAGTTGAGTAGTGAACGGAACGAGACACCTACACCAGGTGTCGGACTGCCTTGGTGCCAATTCCATACATACAGCGACCAGTACTTCTAATGTCCTTGCCCTGTCAAAGTACCACAGAAAGCAAGGCGATCGCCAAGGACGGCGGCTTCCCATGTTTAGACAGCAAGGTTGCATCGTAAGGGGCACTAACAATGATTTCGAAAGTGGGTCTATCGAGAACTTGATGGCATACATGGACCAAAGGATGTCCCTCGCCCGTGGAGATCGGCGTGAAGGTATATTTCGTACTTGAAGAAGTCGGATGCGAGTATGTAGGTCTCCACGTCAGTGCTGACTATAAGGTCTTGCGTCTCATCCGCGCAAAAAAATGTGCCAGGAATTGGATTTGGGCCATCCTTCATCCATGTGTAGGGAGAGGCAGTCGCTGATTCAGGCGGGCACGTCCTGAGATCAATAACTTTGCCAGATTAAAATCATGCAAAGTCCGGGTGAAGATGCTGAGTTGTTGATGGGTGATGGACTTGATAATGAACGAGAATAATGGATGAAGCCGGAGTCGTTGACTGGTGGTGAACATGAAACGAAGCCATTGCATCACATGAGCTCGAAGGAGCTCCACGCGCTTGCCTTGTCTCTGAGGACACACAAGCACTCCGCGATGGAGGCAGTAGGCGGCCGTGGATGAACCGGTATTAATCCTTGAGCACTAAGTTTAATGATGTATAGCAGTTCAACGGAGTTTTTAACTGTGTTGTATGACATTTGGCAAGTCTTTAACGGGGCGGATGAATACATCGAGTCAACAAAATACCTATCAGGGGTGAATGTATGACTCACCAATGCGCAGCATGTGATTTCTGGGTATGAAAGAAAACTAAAGATATGGCAGCGCAATTCCTCTGCGATATCAGATATCATAGCCGTTCCAAAATGAGACGTGACCATTGATGACTTGAAGTGGCGCACCCCCGGGCTGTGAAGGAGCTTGGCCTGGTCCACATTGTCGAAGTAGTCCAATAATGAGTGCTTCAAGATGTCGAGCATAACGACATGAGAGGCTCGACTGGCTTTCTACCTCTCCAGCTTGCACAACTTGTGCGAGAAGGTTGCAGTCGGACATATGAACACCCACCGCAAGCGACTTGGCCTCGTTTACTGTATCGAAGTGGCACAATAATGAGATGAACGACGTGCTTCAAGATGTTGAGCACAGTCAAAATAATCGAAGGGGTAGAATACTTACTTAGATACTTTTTTGGGGGGTTGAGATGAATCAGGTCACACCCACTTCGACCTTGACTCCTTCCGTCTCAGCATAACCTCAGGCTTGTTTCATCTGCGCAGGCAACCCGACCCTCATACCGTTTCAACGTCTGAATCATCACAACCCCAGCTGCAGCCCGTGTCATCCGCTGGCCCAAAGTCCTTGGATACATTACGACCCGTCCAGTGGCTCTATCAATGGGCTCTAGAACATAACACATTTTGAAAGGGAAGTCGCACGCTCACAACACTATTTCCTATGCAAGGCCTGCGCATAATCCTGCAACGCGCCAACGGGTCTGCAATACATCACCTGGTGCTTGATCCGGTGAGTCCTGGCGATGTCCCCATGATTATCATTATCGCTGACGGTGTTCATCCTTCTCCACCTGAGAAGCTGGAGCGCAGAAAGCAAGTGCTCATGGCTGTTATGGAAATCACGGGAGGATCCGACATGGCTTGACGCCTTGTCTTGATGTATCTCGGCGAAGTAAGTCACCCACAGGCTATGGTGGACTCGTAATTTCGCTGACCAAGGAGGTGGTTTTTAAGAGCGCTCTTCCTTGCAATCAGAAATGATGTTAGGACTCTCCTACGTTTGCCTATTTCTAGAGGGAGTAAATCTCGATCAGCTGCTATCGGTACTGATGGCCCTCCGATTGGGTTGTTTACGAGTTGTGGATAGCCATGAGGCAGAGTCGCCAGGGGCCTCTAGCACACCTGACTCGCGTAGAAGACTAACCCGGCTCTTTTGTTCCGGCTGGAAATTCGTTCGAACATATATGCACGGGCCGCCATCAACGAGAACGGATGCGTCAGGGCATTTAAAGTTACGTCGAATTCACTTCTGCCCAAAGCTCCCGAACAATAATTGTATGAGAGTACTCGTTTTGTTTGATTCATGCTCTGTTTGTAGGGTTATCGTGTGCTTGTCTGTCCTCGAGTATGCACGTGTGTCTAGTCTTGACCACGATACAATGTCATAGAAGGAAACTTGGGGTAATGAAGTTTCATTGCTCCAAGTCTTCAATATCAATCAATTTGATTGATCACGTAATGAAATTCGACGATAGAATGCACAGGTAATACCGTAACTGCCTGCGGAGCGGTGATACTGTCAGGGCTCAGAAGCGAAGACCTCAATCACCGCTCGGCGAGCATATTCAACTTGCAGTCTATACTTATGTAGTACTGCCTTACCGCACATTCTCTCTTCCGCCGCCGTTTGCGCTACTCCTGCGTTCCATTCGCATACCCGCACAAGAGATCACACCACGCTGACTGGCACGAGAGTGTGCTGTTGCCCACAGGGCAATATATAACTGCACTCCATCCCGCGCAGTGCGCATCGCACTTAGATCAGCCATCCTAGTACTTATCCTGCCACATGCAGAACTTCAATGGGTAATGTAAGTCTGCTTATTAGGGGAGACTATATTTCCACTGTTGTGGTTTGATTCTGTACCATGCAACTCGATCGATTTAACAAGTAATCTTCATGCTCGATGTATTATATGGGCTGGGTGGTGATTGTGGAATACTGTTGGTTGGATTATTGAAGCAGGAGGGGGAACGATGATGAAGGACAAGGTGGGAGTAAGTACTGTGATCAAATATTATCGTTATTAATGGGTTTTCGAGGTCTTTTGATTATTTTACGTCCCTACATTACGCTGCTCGTACCAACAAAGAACTTGAAAGAAGGAACGACATCCTTCATTGGAAGTACTTGCCTACTGTAGCTCGGACCTTGTAGTTTTTGCGTTGTCTTGGGGCCGAACGGTGGCGGCCCAGTTGAATCGGGCTCGGAAGCGAGTTCGGATGGCAAGGATCCGGGCCTGGCGCCAGTGTAGTGTTATATACTACCAACACTGGTTAATTTACTACGTGGCATTCTAATTTCTGACTTCTGACTCCAAGTGCACACACGAAATGGCAACGGAAAGAGATCCGCTGCTTGTGGATGGAGGGAAAGGACATTCAACGCAACATAGCCCTCCCGGCCCTCGAGACATTTCAAGCTCGACGCGCTTCGGAATCTTGGTTGGTCTGTGGTCTGCAAATTTCCTTTCGGTGAGCTTTGCATGTAACAGTTCTTCTGGATGTTCTGACTCGTTGTTAGTCTTTGAACAGTACGTTTCTGTTTTCTCGTCTGGTGTCCCAATTCTTACCAAAACGCCCGGAATCGTTTCCAGTGACCCTAGTCGCGACTTGTACGACTGTTGAATTTTTGCCGAATGCTGATTTGACAGTTCTGGCACAGTGCTAGCATCCATTTCCTCCGACTTTAACAGGTCAAATGAAGCTAGCTGGCTTGGGACATCGTAAATACGTTTCCCTTTGGCCAAAAATTCCGTTTTACGTTCCCTCTTAGATACATGCTTGCTACCTGCACTTTTACACCTTTGTACGGACGGTTATGCAACATCATGGGGAGACGAGGTGCAAATCAGTTGGCTGTTTGTATTGCAGCGCTGGGGACCCTTTTGTGTGGATTCTCCACGAGCATGGAGATGTTGGTTGTGGCACGGTTTGTACGTTCATCCATCGTTTCCGTTTCACTCTTTGTGACGTGTTCTTGCAGCTATCTGGCATGGGAGGTGGTGGTATCATAACGACCTGCACGTGAGACCCGTTGTCAGACAAACCATCCAATTTATTGCTAAATTCCACTATGACAACTTCAGGATCGCTACGAGTGACATGTATTCCCTGCGGGTATGTTCTGTTCTGTCCACCCTCGCCGTTATCGTTTTCTCAAGAATACGTATAGTCGAGAGGGCTTGCGCAAGGGGCAGCAAGTATGTTCAATGGCGTACGTCAGGTTCCACAACTTTTTGAACCTGTAAACTTATTGTGTTTAGCTTGGCATGGGTCTAGGAGGGCCTCTAGGGGGTCTCATCAGCGACCGGTAAGCGCCCGCGCCTTATCTTTTCCTATCTACCATGCATTCCAGGTTTGGTTGGAGATGGGCGTTCTTGATTCAAATGCCCTTTTGGGTAATGTCGTTCGCTCTTACGACCTACAACTTGCGATATGTCACTCCCGTAAGCACTTGGAAGGATCTTAAACTTATCACCTACTCATGATTGTTAGGGTAAAAGCAGAAGCACCAAAGAGGTTCTGAAGAGAATCGATTACGGTGGTAGCTTTGCTCTTTTAGTCTCTGTAAGTCAATATTCTCATTTGCAGAATGTTCTTGACTCCTTTCAGGTCGGATCATGTTTGTTGTTCTTGAGTACGAAATACAACGAGGATCTCCCGGTGAGTGATTATTCAAGTGAAGCATCTAATTGGTTGACCCTCGACCAGTGGTCGAACCGATGGGTATACGCGCCGCTGGCTCTCGCTGGCATTTTCTTCATAATTTTTATTTTGGTAGAGTTGTTAGTCGCGCCCGAGCCTATGATGGCGCCATCCCTCTTGAAACAGAAGGTCCCTGCTCTTGTTGGAGCCAGCAACGTCCTTGTGTCATTGGCCAGCTTCTCCGTGATGTATTTCTTTCCGATGTGGTTCCAGACAGTGGCTCTCACAAGCGCATCCACGGCGGGTATGTCGCCGTCAAATTATTTCATAAATAACGTTAATTGTAGTTAGGCCTGCATCTGTTTCCGAACAGTATATGTATGTCCATCGGTGCCTTGTTCGCCGGGTAGGTGGATTCGTCGTCGTCGTGGCGCTTTTGACTCACATCAAAGCCAGATGGATGATCCACCGCACCGGGAAGTACAGACTTATCAACCTTATCTTCGGTTTATTCCCATTCATCGGGATGATTCTCATCACTTTGATGCGGGAGGACTCCGGGCCACTGCAACAGTGGCTGAGCATTGTGAGTGATGCTTTGCATTCTTCGACTGATGTGTGGATCACAACTCCTTATCAGATTCCACTCGGGTTTGGCGATGCCATCGTTGTACAGACGAATCTCAGTGCGTCGGATGTCAATGGTCAATTGTGCTTGAGATGGCTAATCGTGTTGCGTACAAATAATCAGTTGCACTACTCGCACATATCCCAGGTGCGTTATCATGGCTTCTATGCTGAAGTTTTTAACGGTGCAAAATATCCTAGAGAGTTCGATGGCCGTTGGCACTGGTTTCGCAAATCTTTTCCGAGGCTTGGGTGAGTTGTTCTTACCGCTCCTTGTCGTCAATGTTGACCACTCGGGCACAGGACAAGTAGCGGGCGTTGCGATCTCATCTGCGCTATTTCAGTTCAAACTTGACCACGAGCTTCGATCAAGGATACACGGTGATGGCGCAGCAGAGGTAAAACGCCACCCTTCAAGCAGTCCATCTCGATACTACATTGTCCGCATCTAGATTGTGAGCCAGATCAGGCATTCTATCACCCTCGTGAGCAAGTTGCCACCGGACTTGCAACGCGCAGCAAGAGATTCATACGCCATAAGTCTCCGCGCCGTGTTCACACTTGCTACGTGCTGTACATTGGTGGCGTATATTATCCGACTACCAGTACGTCTCCAGCCTGTTTTCTTTTTTTCAGATCTTTGTTGATGGGGTTGTGGCGCAGATCCCCGAGAAACATTTAGACAGTCACCCGGAGGAGACTGATACATCCACTAATCCCGAGTCTCACGCTGTTCACGAAGACGAGGAAGACGAAGCCACCCGGCAGTTTCTTCCCCAACGCGGACGAAGGTTCTCTACACTCGAGTCGACAGAAGGCACACAAGACTTAGAAAGTGACTCGATTGGAGGTTCAGCCAGGAAGCAATGAACTCGCATCAATGATGTTATCATGATTTGGCGAGGACGAGAAGGAAGTTTCTTGAGGCGTCGATTGGCAGTACTATTTCGTAGTGAAACTAGTGTACTTTCAGTGTAGTGGCTTCAAAGCGTTTTATAATTGGATTCGACTTTTTTTGCCCGTGGAATGATTTATAAAGTCTGATCATCCAGTCTCATGTTGTTCAGGAGGGAAACTTACCTCTGCAACTGGGAGGTTGGCATTGCCCTGATAGCTTTGTGATCAGAAAAATAACAACAATTCAAATCCATGCACGCGAACTTTGCCCAGCCTGGGCCACATTGACTCACCAGGCAGGTAGTTCACCAGCAGGCAGAATCAGCTGTGACCACACCCTTCCTGTTCACCTAGTACAAAGGGAAGACTCACTAAAGCTAAAGTAAGAAAATTATCAGACAGACCTTTTTTTGTCCTTTCCCCTGCTGAGGCACCAGGGCTGTTGGCTGCAACACTGCTGGCATATAGTCCAGCTCCATCACCTGTTTCAACATAATCTTTGGCATGAGCATGTTATTGTCTTGCTTGGCTATCTCTACTGCTTCTTCTTGGGATATGCACTCTAAGTGTGGGCATGCTCTAATGGATTTTCCGTCTGTGATGTGCCAAAGGTGTCCATCCTTGATGCTATATCCTAATGCCTGATGACATGCCCATCTGCAGTCTCACTCTGACTTGGTGCCATCCAAGTTGCACATGGCTTCAATTACTTCTGTGAACAATGGTTTGTTTGCAAACTGAGTTTTGAGTTCTGTGACTGATGTATCAGTGATATCAACATGTAGTAAATCATTCACCAAGCTGTGTGCCAACTCCCAATCCTTGTTGATGGACCATGCACTGCCATCTCCATCCTCCCATGGGCATCCTGACATATGATGGCTTAGTGCATTGGCTGCTGTGTTTGTAGTGCCCACTTGATGTCATACAGTGGTGAGTTGGTATGCTAAAATGCCATCTCTCCATCTTGCATGTACAAGAGATGCCTTGTCATCTGACAACATATCATGAAGAGTGATGCAATCTGTCTTGACCTCTACCGGAAATCCCCAGATTGTCCCACCAAAGTGGTTGAATGCAAATTTGAGTGCTGTGAATTCCAGTAAGTAAGGTTTATATCTCTCCTCTGCTGGTGAAGTGTGCTTTGAAGCAAATCTGACTGCGTGTGTTTTGGTCACTGTGTCACCCAAGGGAAGTTGCGTTGTGAAGCATTGTGACAGAACAGCGCCAAATCCATCTTTACATTCATCACTGGTGACTATGAATGGAGTTCCATCAAATTTTGGTGCCTTGAGGATGGGTTCTGAGATGAGTATTTGCTTGAGTCTTAGGAATGCTCGCATATGGTGTTGCTCCCAAAATTGTGTAAGATTGCACTCTCTCAGAAACTGCTGGTACTTTGTTTCATTCCTTTGATGTTCATTGGTGGTAAATCCAGGTTCTGAAGTAGATCTGTAAGAGGAGCTGCAATTCTAGCATAGTCCTCGATGAGAGTCCAAAAGTACCCTGTTAGACCTAAGAAGTGCATCAATTCCAATAGATTTTTCAGGACTGGCCACTCAGCTACTGCTGCCAACTTCACTATGTCCGGTTTAATGCCATTGTGTCCTACATGTGATCCACCAAAGATGAGCTCTGTGAAAAAAGCATAGTCTTTGATGGTGATATTGATAGGCCAAGCTCATGACAGTGTTCAAAGAATATGCGTAGTTGTCCCAGCAACTCCATAAAATCATCACCTGCCATTGACCCATCATCCACATATAATTTGAGGAGTAGTTTGAGCATGATGTTGTGTAGTGCTTGGGCTGTGAGGTCACTAAAGCACGATGGTGCACCTTGCACTCCCATTGGCATGTGACAATATGCTTCATACCCATGGCATTCTGTGTAGAAGCAGAGGTAGGGTTGGCTTTCCTCTTCTACTGGGATGGCGTATAATCCTGCTGCAAAGTCAAGGACACAAATATACTCATGCCCTGCTAATTGTTGCTGCTTCATGTTAATATCTCATTGTGGTGTGGGTGCCACATTGGATACTTTGTTGACTTTGTTAAAGTTTTGGCAGATCTGCCATTTCACTTTGGTGGTGTCAACTGGCTCTAGTATCTTGTCTGGTGTTGAGCTTGGTTCTACTTTTGGATCTGGCGGCTCACCTAGCTCTATACATTGTTGATTTACGATGCGGCGGATGTTGTCCAATGAGAGCCCCTTCAGTGACTTGACCCTATAGACTCGGCCAGCCCAAGTTGACATTTCTCCATAGGTGTAGGGCCAGCCCACCATGGGCCCACATTAGATTGTCGTCTGATGTTGATGGGTGGGCCCGCGGTTGCATTGTTACCGACCGTTAGGGGTGGGCCCACAGTAGAATGGGCTCGATGCTTTGGAGTGGGCCCATGGGTGTCAGAATTAATAGATGTGTATTGAGGGGTGGGCCTACAATATTGAGTCCTCATCACCCTCGGGTGGGCCCACGGTCCATAAGTACCGCCGACTGTTAGGGCTGGGCCCATAGTAGAATGTGCTCGATGCTTTGGAGTGGGCCCATGGGTATCAGAATTAATGTATGTGTATTGAGGGGTGGGCCTACATAATTGAGTCCTCACGACTGTCGGGTGGGCCCATGGTCCATAAGTATCGGCGGCAGCACGCCGGGAAATGGGGTTGGTGAAAAAAATGGGCATTTGGAATGTGGCCCATTAGCTTCGGCGAGGGGATCCTGGAAAGTAGTATCGGGGAATGGATGTCAGGTATGAGGTCTGGCAAATGGTCCATTACCATTGGGAATGATTGCCAGCGATGGTCTATTTGCATCGGCTGGATCGATATGTATCGGTGGCAGTATGCTGGGAAATGGGGTCAGTGATAAATGGGCATTTGGAATGTGGCCCATTAGCTCTGGCGAGGAAATCCTAGGAGACATATCAGGGAATGTATGATATATGGCAATGGTCCAATAACATCGGTGAGTGTGTGCTGGGAAGTAGGATACACGAATAAATATCGGGAATGATTACCGGCAATGATCTATCTGCATCGGCTGGTGGATCGGCAAATATATATTGGGAATGATTGTTGGCGAGGGTCCAGTAAAATTGGCGGGTGTTACCAGTGATGGAATGCATATGGGGATTGACCACCGACAATTGAGGAATGAATGGTGGTGCCATAACATTAGGCCCATCAGGCAAGTATACATTCAGCCATGCCAAATGCTGCTTTGCATCTCGGCGACACTGGCACTTCAGGCATTCTGGGTCTACATGTTGCCGATGTTGAAGTTGCTGATGTGACGAGTTGATACATAACCAGACGTGTCATGTCTCGCCAACACCTCCATTCCCATTCCACCAGTATCTCACCGGCGCAATGTTCGGTTGCTGGCAACACCACTGTCACCGGCGACACCATGGGCAATACTGCAGTTAGAACAAGCACCGGCAGTACATACATCTCCCTGGCAGAAGTATCTGGCTCTCGCCGGTACCTATATCTATTCCACTAGTGAGCTGGTTACCGGTGCGAGGGCCCTTCACTGGTAAAGCTGTCCATATTATCATTCAATGCCAGCGGCAGCAAATGCAATCAGGCAAAAGTATTCATTGAGGACCGGATTTCTGACCGGCATACACATGTAGGGGGAAGAAGAAAAGTCATTGTCATAAAGGGTCATTATCATAAGGGTCATATGTAACAGGCTTATTGCAGCCATGTATCTATAGTACAGAGTCCAATTCAAAGTAAAGTAATACAAAGTATGTCCAATACACATTTCACTCCTGAGCGGAAGATGCAATAGATGCAGACTCAGCCTCTGCAACATCATTGGTGTTGCTGCTGAGGCCGGCATTGATACCAGATGCGGGGGCAGACTTGGCTGGAGCCTCTGCAACATCCATGTTGTTGCCGCCAGATGTGGAGGCAGACTCAGCCAGATCCTCTTCAACATCCATGTTGTTGCCGCTAAGGCCAGCAACAACACCGGATGCGGACTCAGCTACTTCTTCAGCCTCGGCAATAGCTCCAGACGCGGGCTCAGCTCCATCTTCTGCCGCGCCAATATTCTTGTTGTTGCCGCTGAGGTTGCCGATAATAACCGGCAGGCACGCTGCAACAGGAGATGCAGGGACTGGGGGAGGGAGCAACTGCCGGCGAAGTTCTTCGAATTGCTCGGCGAGGAGTTTTGAAGTCGCCTCCTGGTCGGCCAATCTCTGATTGGCTTCCAGGAGACGCTTCTCCCCGATGCTGGCCTTTGCCTCCAATGAGGTGACGGTGGATTGTAACACCTCGATTTGCTCCTTCAGGGCAACAACAGATGCATCTGCTGGCCCATCAGGAGTGGAGGCGGCGGTGGGGGCAGCAGCAGTGGCAGGAGCGGTGATGGGAGTGGTGGTGGGAGTGGGAGTAGGAATGGGAATGGGAGTGGAAGTGGGAGTGGGAGCGGCGGTGGTAGCAACAACCGGTGCAGGTGCACCAGATGTAGATGCTGCTGCTGGAGTGGCTGAATCATCTAGTGTTAGATAAAAATAAAAATAAAACTGAGTACTCACCTGTCTCTGGAGAGACATGCACCGGTGATGCTCGGCAGCGAGATTTTGAACACCCCTGCCGAGTTGTGGTCGCCACCGGTTTCTTCGCTTTGGTGGTAGGAATGGCGGAACCATTACCACCACACTTATGCTTGAGGCGGTGGCAGGCTTCACACACAGTCAGCGCTGCACCGGAGTTGTTGTAGCCTTGGAGGCATATAAGCCCTTGGTGGACGCAGGGGCCGCAACCTGGCAACCATGTGTTGGGATCGGCAATAGCCGATGGTGCGGGCTACATTTCATATCATTAGAAGGTGAATGCCAGATGGGAGGAAACACTTACTGGAACCTGAACATATGGTGTGCCCATCTTTGGCGCCGGGCCAACGTTCGTCGTCATCTCCTCATTGTCAATCTCCACATACATCTTCTTCTTCTTTGGTGGAGGTTTGGGTGTCGGCTCGGCATCCTCCTCATTGTCGCTGGTGATGGTGAACGACTTGCTTTGCGACCGGGTCTTCTTGAGGGTGGGAGGAAGTCTAGTGGGCAAGGATGCCTGCCGGGGAGGTTAAATCACATATACAAAGTCAACAAGGAATACTTACCTTCTTCCTGGCCTCTGGCACCAGTTGCTGTTGGGGAATGTCGGCCATGTCCAACTCCCATTCGTCCTCGCTGGTGATCATGGCCTTGGAGGTGGCATGTGGCCGTTTTGCCTTCGGCGCGCGACTCTGACTGCAGGCGGCGCTCATGCACCGGAGTCGCTTGCGTTCCATACCGCGGCTGCGCTGTTCTGTTGGTTCGGCCTCAGGATCTTCTCTTGCCTTGCCCTTGCCCTTGCCTGCAAGGACATTGGCATCCTGGGCGACTGCGGTGTTGGATCCAGATGGACCGGCAACAGGAGGATTGGTGGGTGGTGAGGGTTTGCCATAGGCAAGAGTGAGGGGGTAAAGCGGGCTATGCTGGCTCCGCAGATCGTCTGGGCAAATATTGGACCAGACCGGGGCACTGACAACATTGCAGGAGGAGTCATCCAGGTGCTCATGAATCTCTGCAGCGGTAGAGAGCACCATGGGTGGCACAGAGGTTGCCGAATAGGCGTAGCTGCTGAAGGTAAAACTCTACGAAGATTAGAGAATTTGAAACTTAAAAGTAACAAGACTTACAAGAGATGCGGCCATCTCCATCGCAATTGCGATGTGTTTGGGATTGGCAGGCTTCAATTGGAGAGCCTGCCCCAGAAGATGTTCAACCTTGTTGGCTGCATTGAGGAAACCAGCATTGGCTTTGTTAGCGGCCCAGTCAACTACAGCGGTCATGGTGGTAATGGTGGTAATGGTGTTAAGATGAGGGGCGGCGATGAACTGCGATGATGAAGAAATACAAGTCCAACGTGAACTAATGTGGCGGCTGATTATGTCACACATCCAATAAATTTCCATATCAGGCTAATGGACAATGGAAATCTGCAAATCACAATTTCGGCATGATCTGCAATTCACTTCGGTATGTTCCGATTACAGCAAACAATATAAATTCCCATTCGCCAATCATCATATTCCAAATATCCAATCATGTCCAACATCACCGGTGCCACCGAGCGCTTAAGTCCAACCGGCGACTCTTCAACCGGCGACAGTAGCACCGGCGAGCATCCCACTTTCGATCTCGCCGACATGGCAAACATATTTGAGTTCGCCAGGTCCCGCTTGCTGGCTATACGCCGATCCCTGGAGAACACCACGCTGTCATCAGCGACAGTCCTAATTATTAGCAAGTACCTCATGTGGGAGGGCGAGGTAAGTCTTCAAATTCTTGTTTTATCCATCTAAGTTTATCAATTGCCAGTCAGGTTTTTTTCTTGCCTTGGGTCACTTATTGCGAAGGCTTGAGCATCTGCCCTCCCTTGTCCTGCAACCTCCGATGGTTCATCGGGATCCTTGGCATGAGCTCAATGGAGCTCCTGACCTACCGAGAGCTCTATGACAACTTTATGAAGTTGCCAGTGGAGCCCTCCGGCGCCTGGGTCACAGGTTGGGTTGTCAACACATATCCCATGGACTGGTGGAACACCGCTTTCGATGCGGTAGACTACAGGACTTTCACGTCCCGGTACCCTGGTTGGAAGCAAGTCGTGCAGATGGTTGCAGACCACTTTGAGCAATTGGTAAGTCATCCTCATTTCAACTATGCTGCCGCCTTACAGTGCAATCTAGCCAGAAGGCCGCATGTTGATAACCCCGGCGACATTGGTGCAGGCAAGATCAATGCCGGTGGCACAGCAATTGGCCACCATTCAAGCTGGGGTCACACAAGGAAGGGCACACATCATCACGATGTTGGAGAACAAGGTAGTGGAGGCAAGGCTTGTAGCTGCCTCCTTGATGAGAATGGAGACCGCATTGGGTGAAGATGTACGCGACACCATCGCAGCCACTGAACTCCTAGTGAAATATTTGAAAGCGGAACAAGATTAAATTACCTACAATAACTTTACATACAAGATTAGCCCTAGGATCATTAGACTACACTATAGAAAGTCAGTGTCCAACCATTGATTGATGCCAGCGGCAACCACTTGAATTTGATCATTTATTGCTACATGGATGTCAGCGGTATCAATCTGAAGTCTACTATAGAACTGCCGGCATGATACGCATCAATCTGAAGTCTACTATAAGACCGCCGGCATAATATGCATTGGGTTCCGGGCTGCCTTTGCAACTTCAAATGCATCCCGGGAATCCTCATACAGGCGCTAATACATTTTGCACTACCGTGCCGCATAGGCAAGGTGTCCCACCTTGTTGGTGGCTTTTGAGATGGTAGCCAGAAGGATCCATTGCTCGGCTTTGTGCAAGAAGAAGTTGCATGTCCAATTCATTTCATGCTGCACAAGTAGCATTTCCTCCTCCCACCTGTCTCTTAGAGCCTTGGCACGGAGCCAATGCACCCGGTAAACTGAAGATTGTTGGCACAATCAGCGGCGCCCGGCGAAGGACATGTGAAGACCTCACATTCATTCAACCAATCGCTGCTATCAGAGTCTCCCTCCACATCCATAGACCAGAACCAAGCCAACATGGAGTTTCTCTGGCCTCTGGCATTGGGATCAGCAACGGCGGTGCTGACCTGGAGATGTTCTTTAAGCAATGGCCGGTATCTGTTCAGCAAAATGTTGGCGGCGCCGAGTTTGCCGAGTTGAGACCAGCACTTGGAATAGATGCTTGCATTGATGCTTACCGCCCGGTCCACTGCATGGATCTGGGCCCAAGCTCTGGTGGACTTTGCTTGCGACTTTGCCGTTCTGACTGTCTTTCGGAAGATGACCACCTTGTCTGCCAAGTGCACTCTGATGTTGTGCAAGGCGTCATTGGCCTGTCCTTCGCGGAGGACATGTTCTTGATGGATCATATCTGCAGTGCCGAGCTCGGCGCATCTCCCCTGGCCCAAATTGGACGGCAATGGTATTACAACCTTTTCTGGCTCAAACAGTCTGAATTCATCAGCTGTTTCATCATCTGAGTCTTCTTGAAGGATCAGCAGCTCGTGCTCCATCATGTGGAGGTCGGCATCGCCAAACCCGTCGCCAACCAATGGTCAATGTCTCCTTGCAGTCTCTCATGATGCTGCCCAATCTCCAGTTGTTGGTTCTCTGTCAGATGCTGCCCTAGCCTCCTAATGTCCATGTGGAGAGTCACCTGTGCCTCCTCAATGGAAAGCCCTTCTGCCAGCCATGTCGCCACTCCCCTCCGGCGGGCAGGAGCAGGTTGCTGGCCATTTTCCTCCAGCAACCTCAATTCCTGTTCTTTCCTGGTCGGAGCTATCTTGCCATCAGCCTTGATTTCGGCGATATCATCGGCTCATACCTTTCTGCAGTTGGACTTCATAAATGTCCATTGCCTTTGGATCAGTGCTACGCCGTTCCTGTTCCAGCCTCTCCTGTTCCCCCCAGTCCCTGACATTGTTTTCGTCGGCACTCTGATCCAGCTTTTCAAAGGCTTCCCTACTGTCGGCGAGCCCTTTCACAGCTTGCCTGAATTTTTGGCAAAGGGCCTTGCCTGCATGATCCGGTGAGCAAATTGATTGAGGACCAAGGGGGCACCCACTCATCCTGATCATTTTCATGAAATTGCAATCATTCATTTGGTAATCCAGGCACTCCTTGCGGTGAGGGGTCCCCATCCCCCATGCCGAAGGAGAGATTATGTTCAACGGCGCCCAAAGGGTCTCCATGATCTCGCTGTCAATTCTGGCGGTGCTGGCAATAAAGTTAGAAGCATAGCGAACATAGCAGCTGTCTTGGTGGCCATGAACATGCCATAGACCTATCCCCGGGATTATCTCCATCTGCTCTTGAATTCGCAAATAGGGGCTGTCAGCTACCCGATCCTTTAGATACTTATTATACTGGCAATTAACATCATAAAATGTCAGTGTGCACCGGATGCCGCCGGCATTGTGTTTCAATGCCTCGCACAAAGCATAGTCCATGTTTATCTGCCTGGTGAGCATCAGCGAGGCTCTCAAGCCATAGATACACTAATTGTGTACCTTTCTCCCTTCTGAAAATCCACCATTGCATGCGGGACGAAGCAGCCATGCCTTGCACAGGCACATCCACCGATGCCGGTTGCCTCCAGTCTGTGACGGGATGCATTAGCTTGATTCACTGCGCGGTGATTGTTGCACTTGGACCGTTGAATGGCATCCTTTGCCAGTGCCAGATGCGCCTTGTATTTGCCATCACCAACCATGAAACCGTGTCCATCCATGAGGGGGACTTCATCAATGGGATTCGCCGCATGCATATGCTCTGCTTTGAAGTTGCCATCCATGACCAGTGATCTTGAATAGAGCCAACTCAGCATCTCCAGATCTGATTCTCTGTTGATCTCCGCCGCACCTTCTTCAGTCGGCAATGTCACATTAATTCCCGGCTGGGGACATGCTGGGCAGAAGAGAGCGAGATCGCTGGGTTCAACGTCTTTTTCCTTGTGGCCAAAGCCGTTCCATTTCAACAGCTTCAGTTGCCGCCACTGCCTGGCCACCCTCATGAGCTCCCAGTAGCGGTCCTGCTGAATTGTTAACTTTACAAGGCTGCTGATGGATGAATGCTCTCACCGGCACCAAATGTGGAAAAACATTGGTTGTCATCCTCCTCAACTTACTGTAATAATTCATCACTGACATGCCACACTCCAAATTATCCAGTAAGAAGTCGTCCAATACATCAAAAGTGAAAGCGGTCTTTGGTTGGGTAAAGGATGCAGGAAACAAGCCCAATTGAAACAGCTGTAGGTCGGCGCTTGGAGCATCGGCACACATGCAATACTTGATGATGTGAGTGTGTACTCCAGACTTGTCCACTATTGTCGTCATGGTCTTGTCATTCTTTATGAATGGCACTCCAGTAGGCAGATCATGATTGTTCTTTGACGCATTGGCGGTTGGTGTTGTTGCATGCTCGGTGTTGGTGTTGGTGTCAGTGTTGGTGTCAGTGTTGGTGTCGGTGTCGGCAGCAGCAAAAAATCCTTCATCACCAGCATCATCAACCCCATAGTCTTGGCATGGGCAAGGATTTCCGCTGTGCCCGAGTGAAATCACTAGACCAGTCTTCACCAGGCAACAGTCCTCGAAGAAACTACCGGTCCATTGACTGATCCGATGGAAGGGCAGCCTCTGGTGCTCCATCCTGCAACAATTTGTGCAAAATAGAGGCTCACTGAAGCAGTTGTGACATTTGTAGACACCATTGGACCTGCAAATGATGCAAGACTGGTCAGCAGGAGCTTCTCGCTCAAGGAGTATGCTGAGATATCTATTGGTCCTTGGGACCCATTACTGAAGATAGTCATTCTGACTCTTGAAACAAGCTGAGTGAGGGACAGAACGAGATCCTATGGCTGCCGGGCAGGGCTTACCATGGATGTTGGTAGCGGCAGGGGTATGAAATCCTGCTGGTTGAGGTTGCTGACCCAATCATCTCCACCGAGAAATAGCATATCCTCGGATGGCCACTGCTTCGATGATGACTTGGTAGGGGTGGCCAGAACTGATTGAATTTTTCGAATCTTGGGTCTCTCTACCCATTTCCCTGTTGCTTTCCTGGTCTGAACTGTTTTCTTCCATTCCACCAGATGAATATTGCTGGTAGGAGTCCACTCCTGCACTTTAGAGCCCCTCATGTACTAAAGCCAATGGTATGTGAATAGCAGGCTGATGCATTGTGTTGATAGTTATCATGTAGCTATATGTACATAAGATGAAATGTCATAGGAACCGAGGGATCTGAGTAAGGGTCATGGGAACCTACAATTTTCAATATCCCACCATTCAGACCATCAATCATCTCACAAAATGGCTCGGAGTGAATCCCCTGTCATTGTCCCCCAGCAGACAAAGCTTCCCTTGATCAAGGTGGAAATTGCGGTCCTCAAGACCCACCTCGAGGACTGGAGGACTGTGAAAGGTAAACAGAGACAGAATGTATTGAATGCCATCCACAGGGAAGCTTGCCTCCAAGCTCCCACTCATGACAAAGCCATGCTCAAAAGCCGGAAAAAGGTATGTGCCAGTGTACATATATACATGCTCTAGCTATTTATTTTGGACAACAGACCTACAAGGAATGGCTCTACAACCAGTGTCGCCGGAAGGCTCCAAAGCCTCTCATCAAGTATGGCAAGAAATGGACAGCTCACCAGGTGTTGATTGAGCAGAACAAAGCCCAGATACAAGAGGAGACTGGAGAAACTCCTGGGAGTGAGGGGATGATCACCAAGTGGCCGGAGGCCACAAAGACTGTGCTCGCCGGTCTGTCAGCAGAGGAGAAGGAAGAGGCGAGAATGATGGCAGAGAAGTGGAACAATGAAGCTGCACCGCCCGACATCCAAGCCAATGTCGCCGAAACCAAAGGCGCCGACATGATCAAGCATTTTGCGATGGAAATGTTCAAGCAGGCTGGAATAAGGATCTTCGTGATGTCGGCATGGCAGAACCGGGAAGGCAAACTAATGTTAGGAGTGTGAGTGTTGTTTGAACTCTACTGCCGGTCAGCCAGATCTAAGCTTGTTAAAGACATGACTTCAATGAGCAGTTTGGCGGCGGCGAAAGCTTTTTGAAGACAAGGGACTGGGAAGGGAACTTCATGTCGGACTGGTGGCAATATGCCGGCAAGCAATTCGGTGAGATGCCAATTCAAGAGAATGAAGTGGCGTTCTAATTAACAAATATCCAGACGTCCAGGATGAAGATGTCCCCCAGGTGGTGACAACCAAGAAACGTGTGCTGCGAAAACTCCTCGAACTGGAGGAGGACGATGATGGGTGGCCAATGCTCCCCGACACCACAGGCTGGAAATGCGGCGATCAACAGCATATCATTCGGTCGTTCCTCACTAGGCACTACAGTCAGTTTAAGTCTCCTTCGGTATGCTGCCGCGTATTGATTTCAACAGGGATGTGCATGGGAAAAGACAAAGCAGCGGCGGCGGTGCCATGGGGTGACTTTGTGAAGAGCCAATCAGATTTCTTTGATGACACCTACTGGCCCGCCGACGTGCAGTTGGTGGAACCTTCAAAGATCGACAAAGCAGACGCCACCGCTCTGTTGTATTTCTGGCATCACCAACAGGAAAAGAAGCTTTGCCCAACCTTCTGTTTCAAAGCTTGGAAAGACACTGACGGCGAGATGGAGACGCATGCAAAATCTTTCCACAAGGCAATGCGGCGAGCTACTCAGCATGGCCAGAGCACCAGTAAGCGCAAACGTGCCTCAACACACCATGAGCAAAGCGGTGATGAGGAGCATCAGTCATCTGCCGATGAAGATCAGGAGGCTTCAATGTCTGCCAATGACAGGGATGAATCATTCCTTCCAAAGGTAACTCAGAGAGGCCTGCCGCCGGTATCCAGTGACGGCCCTGGCGATGACTTGGCATCTGATAACCTTGCGCCTCAAATCAATGATTCCACCAGCGGATATGCCAAGGCAACACCTCCAGTCAGGTCAAAGGTGACCAGCAATATCGAAGTTGCACTCAACACAGCGCATGAACCAGCAAAATCAGGTCCACACACCACAAGGCAAGGTCTTCATTCCAATGTGGAGAATGAGCAGCCGGCCAAGGCATCAAAACGCCGTGCCGCCGCTGAGAATGAGCCACCAACCAAGGCATCAAAACGCCGTACCACCACTCCTATCAGTGACACGCCGGCTAGGAGAACCAGGAGCAAGGCAGTGGTTGCTGAAGCTCCAAAGGCCAAACGGAGTAGGAAGTGATCATTGCCGCCTATCATAATGATCATGTATATGAGCTACAATCGAAATACCATCCTATGCCAGCTCCATAAATGCACTAGATGCCTGTCAATACCAGTACCTCCAGCATCTTATACTATCTCCCATTGTGAGCACCGCCGGTATCAAATCCAGAGATGTTGCTGCTGGATTGATGCCATGTGGCATGATATACCTGCTTGTTTAAAATGGGATTTTAGGTGCTGCCGCCGATCATTTCACTGATCCATGTGGGTATGGTAATATAGTACATTTAAATTGAGTCACTGGTGAACCGGTGATATAGTACAGAATACATTTAACAAATTGAGATGGTATCTGTCTACTCATCAGAGTCGGAAATCAATTCCTCTGCTCTCTCCACCTCAGCCAATAGGGCGGTCACCATTGGGGCGACCTGATCCTGGACCTGTGCCATATGATGCAAGCTAATCATGTCTTTGAAGATCCTGGTCAGCCTGTCTCGGTTTTCGCAGAATGCCGACATCAGAATCCGGTTGCTGTCCAAGACCTCGTCGGGCTTAGGGTCCTGGATGCTCTCGCTGACACCTAAGGACCCGCCGACCATCATCGCTGCCACTTGATCAACTGGTTAAGATGAGTTAAACTCTTTATACAACTATGTGGAGATGTGGCTTACATTCCTCTCCTTGGAGGCATCTGACAGTGTCGATTGCCGCTTGCTTGGCATCGCCAACTAAAGATGCCAATTTTGGCCTCACATGCAGTGCAACAGGTGCCGGCTGCATGGTAGCAGATGGGCCATCGGAGTGAATCGGCGATGGTGCTTGGATCAGCACCAGATTCCAATCTCCTATGGGTGAGAGAGGCTCACAGTTGAACTGGAACACTGCTGGAGGGTCAGAATTGATTAATATATGTGAAGCGAACTTACATCTGTTGTTGGTGGCATAGCCCACATGCCGGACTGTGGTTTGTACTGCCGGCACCATGGCAGCAGATTCTTCCTCTGGTGTCTGGGTCACCGGGACGGGGAGATCGAACCCCAAGTTAAATGCCGGAGCAGCATTTGCTGCTGCCGGTGGTTGGTTTATGGGGATGGGGAGTTGAAAGCCAAGGTTAAATGGCTGTTGGACTGGGCCGGCAGGTAGTTCTGCTTGGGGCGGGGTGGGGGAAGCGGTGAGCTGAAAGCCCAAATTAAACAGCTGTTGGACTGGACCAGCAGGTAGTGCTGCTTGGGCCAGGGTGGAGGGAGGTGGGAGCTGAAACCCCAAATTGAATGGCTGGTGAGTGGAGGATGGCAGTGGAGTTTTCACTTGGATGGGAAGTTGAAATCCCACATTCAATGGCTGCTGCATTGTGGGAGATGCGGATTCCACCGCTGACATGGGGATGTCCATGCCGAAGTTAAACCTCGGCGGTGGCAGTGGCGGTGGCGGTGGCGCACCAAAGCCAAAATAGAATGCTGAAGTCTGGCAAGATGAGATGGGCTGACTGTGACAAGACTTACCTGTGTTACCCACAGCGGCATTGGATGTCGGTGATCTAGATTCACCATTGTATTGAGATTCCTCATCGGTATCCATTGGAATATTGAATCGGACTTGGCGTTGCACTGGTGGCGACATGGCGTTCTCAATAAAGTTTAAGGATGAAAAATGAAGTGACAACAGATGGATTCAGCAGTGTTAAATATCTGATTTTGTGGACTGGAAGTTCGCGGAACTTTAAATTTAGCAACCCAAACAAAGTATGTCGGTGCCAGAAGTTGGACACATGATTTCAAAATGGGTTCTGTTCAATTGAGACATTGCCGCATGGAGTTGCCTGCCGTGCCAAGAACCGCTCATTTTAAAATTTCATTGCTTCCTACCGGCATATTACCAGTCCTTTCATCGCCCATCGCCCATCTTTCAAGTTTATCCCTCCTCCCATCATGCCTTCTGCTGAGACATCCAACAAGGCTTTCATTGATGCTGCCGCTCAGGTCATTCAAATACTGGCAGGTGCGGTGACGTTGCAGGACAGTAACCCCGAACACCTTCGGTTGGCTATGCAGGTGGGGGATATCTTGGTGGGTATTTCCCTATTAGCACCGGGTGATATACTGATTTCTAGTAGTCCCATGTTTTTGAAACCCATGGCATTTCGGCCACTGTGGTCCCCCCGGTCCTGCTCTCAGCAGCCATGGAGATGCTAGAACACCTGGACCGCACTCGGCAACATTTTGTTAGTGTGCCGATGTGGAAGAACATCACCGCCGATGATCCCTGGGTCCAGCAGCATCCATTGAAAGACAAGGCCCGCACCCTCTTTGTATCCAGGCCGGTGCCATCAACATCCACCGCCGGGGTCACAAAGTCGACACCAGCACCAGGCCCATCAAGGCCAAAGCCCAAGCCGGCGTTGAAGAAGAAGCTGGCGAAGGGTAAAGTAGACAAGGGTAAGGGTAAGGAAGTGGTGCCGCCGCCAGAAGATGTGGAAGACGTTCAGGGACGAGGCCATACTCTGGCCATTGAGAAGAGGAGAAGGGACTCCAGTTCCAGTCGACCACCAGCACTGCCTGGTGACTGTGAATCATCATCTGAGAATTCCGCCCCACTGCTGGTGTGTCCAATTATTTGCTCAATAGATGAAGTTCATGTTGATTATCACCCAACAGGCAACAACCTCGAAGAAGCAAAAGGTCGCGAAGGTGCCATTGCCATCACCGGCCGTTGGGCTACAGGAAGATTCCGGCACTGTAAGTGCTGAGTTTTCTGATTCTGGTTGATCTCAACCTGGCACTGTAGACCATGGATGCTCCGGAGTTGGTGCCACGATGTGACCAATGCATCAAATTGTATGTAGTTCCCAATTGATTACTGGATGTCATCTGCTGAGTTTCCATGTTCCAGATCCTTTATTTGTCGTCAGGGATATGGTGCCACCAGTGCCGGACTCAAAGCCTGTGCCCGGTGCTCAAGGCTGAAGCTTAAGTGTTCCCGCTCCAAGATTGAGACCGTCCCAGTGCTGAAGGGTAAGCCTAGCCGGCCACATTCGAGTTCACACCGCCATCCCCCTACAGAAGGTAATATCATTCTCTGCCTTTGTATGCATGCCGCTGACAATTCCAGATATCCTTATGGAAGGTGATGCTGCAGCACCCCATGCACCCATATATTCTGTGCCGCCGATTGTGACTTTATCGCCCGATAGTCGCTCCTCAGATCCTGCCAAGTCATCCTCGCCCCCCAAGGGAGTCAGTTGTTCCCTCCCTCCAGCATTCAATGGAAGTGGATTCTGAGGGAGATGCCATGGTCAATGACTTGAGGGCAATGACATTGGTGATGAATGACAACGCCGCGCCGCTTTCAAAGTGGCTGAGCCTCCAGCACGCTGCCGATGGTGCCCGGGCTGAACTTGTCAAACTGCAAGCTCAGCAGACCACCACTGCCGACCCATTGAATGCATTGAATGACCGGCTCGCCGCTCAAGATGCTGACATCTGTGCACTGCAAGATGTACGCGCCAACATGAATGCATTGAACGACTGGCTCGCTGCTCAAGATGCTGACATCCGTGCACTGCAAGATGTACGCGCCAACATGGAGGCAGTTCAAAATCAAATGAAGGTCATGCAACAGGAGTCGGTGACCCGCGATGAGACAGTCCGGCAGGCTCAGGTGCAATTGGCCCAGCAAGAACAAGCCACCGCCGTCCTTCAGGATGCCTACAACGCTCTTCGCCATTGTGTACTTGGTCAAAACCAGTCACTATCTCCCCCCTTTCCCGGCCCAATCTATCATGCCAACCAACAGTACAGTGGCAATCATAGTATGATGCCGGTCAGCATGGGCCAAATGCAAGCAATGGAGGGCTTATACTTCAACTTGCCTGCAGGTGCTTCCGCCATGGGAGGCCCATCAGTAGGCAATGTTGCCGGTGGTTCTGGCTGGAATGGAGCTGGCAGTCTCTCTGCCAGTCAATCTCACAATCAGATCACCGGCAGTTCTCGCGCAGGTGCACATGCCTTTGGCGAGTCAGCATTGGGCAGGGGCCCCCAGAACTAGACATTTATTTTCATTACATTGTACATTTTTCTTAGTGTATTATTTGATGTTCATCCATGCTATATACTGGCATTAGTTACAATAAACTTCGATGTTGCCAGGTATGCAGATGCATTGCAGATGATGGAGAACAGCACAAAACCCGATTGTGAAGAAAACCTCCATTCCTGATATCTGCCAGACCGTCAAATCCTCCTCGATCGGCCTACAGTTGTTTGCGATAAGTTTGGTGTCATCATCCTCTGGTATCTCCCCTGGAGCTATCAATATAGACATACAAGTCAGTTGCCCCCATCACCGCCGATGATTGTTTTGACAAATCTTAGAATGACATGGCGGCGGCGACTGCAAATATGTCGGCCCTGCTGGCTACAAGTGTCACGTGGTGCAGAGACCGGCAGTAAATGGAGGACCCATGAATCCAACTGAGCCCAGTGAGCATGGACTCACCCTGGGGTGCATTAACCTGTCTCCAGCATGATTTTCGCAAACCCATCCAGTAAGCTTGGTTCACATCCCAACAGCTTGCCTCGGCAATGCTCATTCATCCCAGGCTCCTAAGTTTCATCCCGCAGGTCTCGGCGACTCTTAAACGAGATGGAAGGTCTTTGTCAGGCAATGCAGAGACCGGCGGTGCTCATTGCTGCCGCCTTGAGAGTCATGCACCCTGACCTCTATCGGGCATCATTAGCAACACAGCTGGCCCTTGGCCTCGGGGCAGCAGAAAAGAAATTGGATGAAATGGGTGCTCGCCTCAGAGTGGGCATCCGTATTTACAGCTGTCGCCGTTGTATGCAACCGGCGCTCACCCTTGCACCGGGATCCTTAGTCCCATCCCCAATGGTTCAATGTCATGACTAGTGTCAGCAATTATGGAGCGGCAAGGATGAAGATGCCGAATATAGGGATTGAAATTGTGTATGGTCCAGGCGCCATGGCTGTTGGTTCAAGGAGCATTATCAGGCATGGGGTGGATATGGACACTGGCTGAATAGCCTGGGTGTGGTATATGAGGGTTGATGTACATGAGTTTGTAGATATGCCCCGAGCTGACTACTCACAGTACAACTCAATAGTCAGCAGCACCGAAATCAGGACTTGAGAGGTTCTAACATTTAAATGCATATATAACAGATGTCCCTAGCAAACCAATAGTTGCCAATACATACAGATTACTGAAGGTTGCCGGCTTTGACTGCATGTGGGATATGCCCAGAAAGACCACTCTCCTAACTCATTGCCACCCCCAAATATTTGCCACTGCAACATGCTGTTGGTGACCGGAATGGTGGTCATAAATACTCTCGGCGGTCCCAGTATGGACAGTGATCAATTGGGGGATTTGGCACCCATCGGCAATTGTCCCACCCTGGCAATTTTGCTGTCAGCACCCATCGGCAATTGTCCCATCCCAACAATTCTGCTGTCAGCGATCCAGGAATGACAGCCATCACTGTCAACAGTTGTCCCATCCCAGTGATTTTAGATTTTTTGGCGGTCATTTATATCGATATACTGACTCAGATATGTTCATATAGAAATGGGTATATACCATGTTGGCCATGACACAGATATGTTTAGGTGTCGGCGAGTTCATGGGCCCACCCCTCACCCTCGGGTAACATTCAACAGTGATAGCATATACCATAACACTACTATCCATTATATTATTGGGTTCCACAAAGTGTATAGTGCAGGCCCACCCCTGAGCCACAGGTATTAACTACCACCAGGCCCACCTGGTATATGCAGTGATAATCTCACATGTGGGCCCATGGTGGGTTGGCCTGACTCTTATGGAGAAATGTCAACATGGGCTGTCCTATAAGTAAGGGAATATGTCACTGCATTATGTGCCAATGATAAGTTAGTGCCTGAGTGGGTCTTTTGCATGAGCATTGTAGATGCCACTGCCTTTACTTCATCTGCTGGTATGAACCGTGTGATTCCTGCTTTCCTCATCTCATCAAGAACTGGGAACAGATATTCTCATTGTGGTTGCATTAGGGGACACTGGTGGATCTTCTTGGAGAAGACTATGTCTGGTGGTATTGACAACCAGAACTTGATGAAATTGACCTGCTTCACTTCTCTAGTTGGTAGTGCAAATATATCCACAAATTCTACAACTAGGTTACCTGCTGTGGTGTGCTGATCATCTGTAAGTTGTGGTCTGTAATGAACAGTATTCACGATTGTTTCTACCTGTGGGGGGTAGAATGGTCCAGGTGACGTTAATCTAGTGAACATATCATTTAATGGGTTAGGATGTATGAAGTCTGGTACTTCACAAAAGGGTCCATTGTTCTCTGCATTGTCTACTTGCATTATGGTCTCTTGGTACTGGGGTGCTTCTTGTTTTTCTGTATTTACTAAGTTAGTAGGGTCTTTAGGTACAGAGGAAGGAGGGGAAAATATAGCTGCAGACAGGAAACTTATTGCCATTGGAAGACACAGCAGAGGAAGTGGTCAAAATGGTGTGAGATTATGAATGCGGTGTTGTGGTCTGTGCAATGTGAAAATGATTGAGTTGTTGCTGTAATCCTGTATGGCATGGGACTATTTGAATAATGGTTTGCCTATTAACATACACCATGATCCTCCACTAGGAAAGACCTCAAACATTATTTCTAGGTGTATGGGCCCCCATGTGACACATCCCATCCAAACACCTGTTGAAGGTACTAGTGAGCCATCAGCCATTCATAAGGTTCATTGCAAGGGACTTAGTGGTGAGAGTAATTGTGCTATTCGCTGGAATGCTGCTGCATCGATGGTATTGATCATTATGCCATTGTCAACTATGGCTAGAAATTGGACTTTCTCTCCCTGTGGTCCATGTAGGAATGGGACTGTTAGGAATGGGTTGCTCATTCTTGTTTGTATTGGGTTTCCTGATGAATCCACCATATAAACATCAGTGATAGAATTATCTTGCGAGAGAGAAGGTACAACAAAGGAAGTATTCAATGAAGGTGTAGGGAAATTTGCTTCATCCATCACAGAAGTGGTTAAGGAAACTGTGGCACTAATCTCATTAGTGTGTTCTATAAGATGATGAAAGGATCGGGAGGGCATGTTAGGTATGGTTGGGTTATATACAGTAGATGGTGTGTATAATGGTGTTGGAGATACATTAATATGTACTGACAGAGTATGTGCTCATGGGACTACTACTGATCCATGGTAGGCAGTGGTCCCCCGTAGTTTTCCAGACCCCACTCATAACCGACTTCCTGCTGTCCACAAGTGTTAGTTTGATCCCACCATCCTTGTTCTTCCTGCACTATGAACACAGGTGATGATGTTGGGGTTCCATATTGCTGATAGTATGGTTGCATCATCTGTGCTGTGTACTGGACTGGTGCTATGGTATATGTCAATGCTGGTGCCTGTATTTGCATAACATCGCTGCGACATACTGGCACCATCTTGATTCTTGCAGGCAGAGTACTTCTGTTGTGATGCACTGCATGCTGAGGTGCATAGGATCTGTAACTGTTCTGCAGTTATAGCATTCTCTGGATCTGATGACTGCTGTGCCTGGTCATAGTGGGTATGGTCGTTCCAGGGATGGTGTTCCTTCAGTACCATGCATGCAATGCCACATATCTACATCTGCTTTGTACTGCCATAACTCAGCCTCTGTGTTTTGATGCTATGGTACCACACTCAGTTTTTCCATGATTTGTGCTCTTGTGGGTGGTGCTCATGCAGGTGGGTTACTTTGCCATCCCATAGGGCTTAGTCCTGTGCCCTGTGTGGGTCTGCTGATAGGTGTTAGTGCTGTTGGTATCTGCAGGAAGGGGTTGGTAGGTGTGTATGCACGTGATGCTTGGTATGGTGGCTGCGATGGTCAATTGTTGTCTATGGATAGTTGTGAGGACTGGAAGGGAAGTGTCTGTCATATCCCGTACCTCCGGATCTGGAATTCTGGAACCCCACCACTAAAGTCCGGTCCTCCGTCCTGTTATTTCGCCCGGCGCTCCACTCTCATCTTCAGACTCACCCCTATCTCCCTTTAGAATAGCTATTGCTCTGGTTACTGGTTATGTCCTTTTCCGCTATGCTTACTGATCCATCCATTCTTACTTCATTTCCGACTTCACTGCTTTGATCTGTTACACTTACTAATAGACTTTCCACATGCTTCGTACATAGCCCTTACCTTTGCTGACTGATTTACTTACATGATACCTACAGTATATAAACTCCTGTAATACTCCAGAACTCCTCAGTTTGAATATCATCTTAGTTCTGCTCATTCCTGCTTCTCTGGACTTGAGTCTCAGCTCTTGTCCATCTCCGAGTCTTAGGGGTTAAACCTTAGGACTAAATCTCCGGCTCTACCTTAGGGTAGTCTAACCCCTGTTCTGTTTCTACTCCGGACTTGTTCGCAGTAGCCTCACTCCGTTTCCCTCATAGTCTTCCAGAGTTCCGCCAAACTCCCCCAATGTCTGACCTCTGGACATCCCGGACTTCCGTCAGACTTCCCCTCTGCCCCCAGAAATTAAGGGCACATACTCGGGTAAGGGGCGCAGCACATGAGCTGAAGCTGAAGCCCTTTGAGTAACCTCCCCTTTGAGCATGACCTTAATAGTGTCGCACTAGCTGACGAGCTCTAAGCTTTGAGCTGTGTGATGTCAGTGTTGTGCATTCAATTCTTGTCTAGCTCTTCCTTGGCTCTCTTCAGTTTGGTTGCTGGTACGCTTTCTACATTGTCCACAAATTCCTTCCATGATGTATAAGAGCAAGTCATGTGGTCCTTGATTATGTTTGGAATTCCTTCCAGCGCATATTCCACCAAAAGCCCTGCACTGTTGCCCATGCCCATGGCAAGCCGCATAACCTTCATGGCCCAAATGACATGGCTGTAATTTCCTGTAGGTTTGTCTGGCAGCCATACTCCTATTTCCTCCTCTTTCAACACCTGTGCTAACACACATTCCTTTTGTTTGGCCCGAGAATACCTTGGTGTCCTCAGTGGGGGCCACTGTAATGTGAATTCTCCTAGCAGTCAGCTGACCAAGATTGCACCATTAGGTGCAATGTTGTTGAACCATTGGTCTGCCATTCCTCCTGGTGCAAGTTGCATTTTGAATCATTGTACTGAATGTATATCTGTGTAACTGCCTGGTAGTGAGAGTTGGAATTGCACAAGCCAGAGTGATGGTTCTTCCTTTTCTCTATGGTTGCCATGAAACAGTGGAATTGGGTGTAAATTATCATCACTCATGTTTGGTATTGGTAGCCGAAATGATAGGGTGGGTCTGGTGGGCACGAAGAATGTTGTTGACCTCAAGGTGTCTGTCTCACTCTCATGTTGCAACAGTGTAAACTGCACTAGTTGTAGGCGTGTTATGGGACTATCTGGTTTGTGTTCTGGTGATGATCCCACACAAGTAGAATGCTCTAAATGTGGAGGAGCAGAAATGTTGCATAGACATAGGGGGGTAATTGCTATTGCTTTATGGCCTTCCTCCCCTATAGTAGGTTCTGGTAAAATATAAGAAGAAGATGATACACTGGATATTAGAAAGCTTTGTGATGTGAGTTGTTGTATGTGGGTGACGTCTTCTAACATGAGTCATTCTGGTTTGGTTTTTTCTGTTACTGTCTTTGTGTGTTCCATCATGCAGTGGATTGTTATCCTACTCTCATTACCAGATGTACCTGGCTTAGGTGCTATGCTCTAGAGAGGATGAGGATGTTGACCTGCTTGCTTGCCTCTACTCTTACTGCACTATGTGGTTGTATGTAGTGAGACCCTGGGAACTCCTGAGACCTCTGGCACTCCTTGCCTTGCTCCTCCTGCCTGCTCCTCCTCCCACTGGCAACCCCTGCTACAGCATGCACTCACAGCCCCAGGGGGAAAGATTTTCTGCATCAGCTGGGCCCAATTCTCCAGCTGCCACTTTGCAAATGCATGCATCAACTACCATGGATGCAGCATCTGTGGAGACACTTCCCACAGTGCCAGCTCCTGCAAATCAGCCCAGCCTAGATCCTAGACAAGTTGTCACCCCCCTCATCACATTGAAACTTGAAGAAACTCTTTGTAAATTCAGTATATACAAAGACTGGGTGCATATGTTATCCAATATCAGAAATGGCTTCAACATAGGAGTCAGCAGAACCCCTACAGCCACCTTAATTTTTTGAAAATCACACTTCATCTCATCTCAATACTGACTTCATAGACCAATATATAATCAGTAAGCAGAGCACAGGACATTACTCTTATGTATACTCAGTCCTGGAGCTGGAATCCTTAATTGGCCCATTTCAAACATTGCCACTTGGTCATGTACCAAAGCCACACTCCACAAAGTTCAGGCTGGTGCAAGACATGTCCTTCCCTTGCAACAACTCAGATATCCCCTTTGTCAATGCAGGAGTGGATCCAGACTGCTTCCCCACAGAATGGAGCACATTTGACAACATGGTAGACCTAATCCTATTATTACCAGATGGTTGTGTTGCAGCAACCTTCAACATTACATCAGCCTACCAGATAGTACCCATCTGGCCTAACCAACAGTGGGCTCTATGTATATTCTGGCATGGTGGTGTCTATGTTGATTGGGCTCTCATGTTCAGACTAAGCTCCAGTGCTGGAGTCTTTGGTTCAGTAGCAGACATGGTGGTGGCCATATACAAGAAAGCTGGCTTTGGTCCCATCCAAAAATGGGTAGACAATTTCTTTGTCATCCGCCTGCCACATCAAAACTGGACGGAAGAAGAATTCATCTGACTATCTGCCTTTTTTGGAGTGTCATGGAGCCTGGAGAAGCTACAGGCCTTCACTACACTACAGTGGTATATCAGATTCAACTGGTATCTGGCTCAGAGAACTGTCTCATTACTGCAGGAGAAAATGGAGAAGATTCTAGTGCTGCTACAGGACTAGCTAAAGAGTGGCTCATGTTTCACAGCAAATGAAGCCACAAGCTTACATGGCAAGCTAGTCCATGTGTTATTAATTTTCCCCCTCATCCGCCCTTTCATTCAATCTACAGCAACATTTGCCAATCATTTCAAGTCCTTTCGACCTTGGCTCCCTGTCCCAAGTACCCTAGTGGCCGACCTCCAGTGGGTAACACAGATTTTGGTGATTTCACCATGCAAGAAACCCCTGCAAAAACAACAACCAATCAACTTGCAATGGTGGGGAGATGCAAGTTCATCATTTGGAATAGGTGTAGTCATCAGCTAGCACTGGGCAGCTTGGAAATGGAAGGAAGGATTTAAAGTAGGCCCTGGCCTTAAGAATGACATCGGCTGGGCCAAAGCCACTGCTGTAGAGTTGGGTTTGAGGTTGGTCCTTCACCTTGGGCTAGCTGAGCAACTAGAGATGAAGGGTGGTTCAGTTTTGGTCCAATCAGACAATGCTGGAGTCATGACAACCATAAACAAGGGCCATTCATGCAACCATTCCACAAATGTGGTCCTGAAAGAGATCTACTTACTGCAGGTAAGTTCTGCTCTACATGTGGTCTTTGTCATTCTTAAATTTCTGATCACACCACAACATATAGGCTCACCATGGTTTCCAACTCAAAGTTGAACATGTTCCTGGGGTAATCAACATATCAGACCCACTCTCGCACAGCGAGATACATGCATTCCTAAATGGTCTGTCTGGCCCATCACACAGAACACCTTTCCCACTCCCTTCACACCTTGCCAACAAGTTATCATTTAACACTTACAAATTGTATACTCAGTACATAGCCTCATACTATGGACTACTGGTCACTGCCTCCTTGCTTAGAAGTATATAAAACACATCATGTACTTAGCTACTTTCCTTAGTCTTAATATTACTTATCTTTCTGCAGTTTCTACTAGTGGGAATTCTCTGTAGGACTTTGCTCTCTCAAGACACAAGTTTATCTTGTTGTTACCTTTGATCCTCTGCTCCGACTTAGAGCTGTGCTTTAAGTCTTCACTCTTACCTCTCCGCCCAATCAACCAATCCCCTACTCCTTTCCACCTCAACTCACTTCCCCCACTCCACCTGCCCTGCTTCTAGTTGGTCTGCTGCTAGTAGCTTTTACCTCCCAACCTGCAAAGTAGACCAAAGTGGTTCACCAATCCTATCATTGGACATTGTTAGTCCCGCTCCAAATTCAGGGCACATACTCGGCTAAGGGTGCAGTGCAAGAGCTGAAGCCAAGCCCCAACCCCTCTGCTTCTCCGTCCAAGCACAGTACCTAACAGTTTCCAGTGGAACAGGTATCCCCCTTATCCAGGAAACATCAGACTTTGGTCTTGCATCCTTTCACCTGACATTTGAATTCATGCACCCATCATCCTTGAATCTTGACAATATTTGGTGTTAGATGGAAGAAGGCATAGACTGGTGAGACCCACTCTTGCCTGAGACTTTCTGATGATATTACATTAGATTGATGTTGATTTGCAGATTTATTAATGTACTTAGTTCATCTTGTGGATCCTCTTCTTTCTCTCTGCTTTGTGATTCTTCATGACTCTCTTTTGGGTCAGTATCATTGCTATCTGCATATGAAGCTTCTTCCTCCTCCTTTGTATGACCGACTGCACAGTGACTTTTGTTAGTTGGAGGGGGGATTGGTGTAATGGATGTCATCAGTGTCAGACTTGGTAATGTTAATGGCAGCAACAATGTCATTCTATCTTTATCTGTGAGGGGGGGGGGGGGTGGTATCAGCAGGTAGGTTGATTTTAGTTTTCTTCAGCAGAGGATTAATGGTTTCTCCACTCACTTCAGGTTTATGTTTCTTCAATGAGGTTTACATGGTCTTCTCTTCAAAAGCAGCCTTTGCTTTGCCTGTCATCTTGCTTATCTGTTTAGCTGTTGCAGCCAACAAGTTGGGTTGTGGCATGGTGGGGAATGGATGAAGTTGATAGTGAAAATTTGCACAATACCAAAGTATATCTTCATGGAGATAAGGGTGAAAGCCATTTTGGGGGCATAGAGGGTGTTCTTAAGCATAACAGTGGTTCATTTGTCACCTAGAGGTTGGTCTATTTTCACATTGCTTCTACCAATGGCACTGAGAGTTGAACCATCTGTAGTATGGATATTCTGTGATGAGATGCTGACAAAATTTGAGAACCTGGCTTGGTCAGGGCAGAAGTGTGATGTGGTGCTGGAGTCCATGATGGCTCCATGGCACTCAATGGGTATGGAGAGGTCCTTGACTATGCTAGCCAAGTTCAATGTGACAAAAGTGTAATTGTCCTTCAATTTGGGTTCAGTAGCTGCATGCTTCTGTGGTTGTGCCCTTTTTCTGCTTCTGATTGGGTCCCTAACCCTCCTTCCCACCAGAAGGTCTCCAACAATCTGACTTATAGTGTCCATTTTGATTGCAATTGAAGCACATCACTTCTGTGTTCATTTGGTTGGTGCTTGTGGACCCATGGGTCTTACTTTGGCCACCCTTGACTGCAAGTGCAGCATTGCCACCCTTCTTAGTTGTCCATCTATTAGTGAGTTAACAGTGCTCATATTATTCAGTGATGATACTGATGAGTTCATTAGGGGTAAGCAGACTCTTGGTGATCTTTGTGGCTGCACTAATGGATGATAGGAGGGGGTGATACAATTTAGGGAGTGACCCTAGGATGATAGCATGGAAATCACATTCATCAAGTGCTGCACCCATGCCTGCAAGTGATTCATGGAGCCTTAGAAGCTCTGTGAAGTGGGCCTTAACATCTCCTCCATTGTCACATCTCAACTTCTGCAATTGGTGTCACAAATCTATCTGGATGAGCTCCATCTTGCCCTCATGGATCTGACATATCTCTGCCCAGACATTGGATGTGCCCTAGAGCTTTTGAGCCCCTTCAGTGAATTCACCCGTCTCAGACGGGCAGCCGGGTGTGACAATGTACCAATAGAGACGGGTCACCCGGTGCTGGCCCATGGCAATAATTGTACTGTGTTAGACGAGTGGGCCAAGGGGGTGGAGTGTCCAAGGCAAACGGATGGGCCAGGTGTATATAGTATAGATGGTAGTATAGCAATGTACTATAGGAAATTATGAATAGTAGTAGTGAATCCAGTGTGTGATAGATGAGTGGGCCGGAGGAATGGAGTGCAATATAGACGAGTGGGCCGGGGAACTGGGGTGTGATGGAGATGAGTGGGCCAGTAAATGAGGTGCAATGGAGATGAGTGGGCCGGTACATAAGGTGCAATGAAGACGAGGGGGCCAGAGAATAGGGTGCAATTGAGATGAGTGGGCCAGTATAGCAGGTGCAATGGAGACGGGTGGGCCGGTAAAGGAGGTGCAATGAGGACAAGTCGGCCGGCGTTATTGGGTGCAATGAAGACAAGTCGGCCGGTGATATGGGGTGCAATGAAGACAAGTCGGCCAGTGATATGGGGTGCAATGAAGACGGGTGGGCCGGCATGATAGGGTGCAATGGAGACGGGTGGGCCGGTATTATGGCGTGCAACAACGACCGGTATTTATGTAACCGGTTGCTTGTGGTAACATAGCACTCAATCCGGCGATTCCACCGGTGGTCTGATCATGTAAAATGGTTAAGATTTGACAAAGTTATGAGCCCTACAAGGGAAAGCCATAAATTTAGAGGATATTATGATATATTGTATCTAGACCATTGCAACCGGTATTTTTTGACCAGTATTTACATGACCGGTTGCTTGTGGTAACATAGCACTCAATCCGGTGATTCCACCGGTGGTCTGACCATGTAACATAGTTAAGATTTGACAAAGTCATGAGCCCTACAAGAGAAAGTCATGAATTTAGAGGATATATGATATCTACAGTATTGTGACCGGGATTTTTCAACTGGTAGTTATGTGACCAGTTGCTTGTGGTAGCATAGCACTCAATCCGGTGATTCTACCAGTGGTCTGACCATGTAAAATGGTTAATATTTGACAAACTTATGAGCCTTACAAGATAAAGCCACAGATTTAGAGGATGTTATATCTAGACCATTGTGACCGGTATTTTTGTGAATAGTTGCTTGCAGTAATATAGTACTCAATCTGGTGATTCCACCGGTAGTCTGATCATGTAAAATGGTTAAAATTTGACAAAGTTCTGAGCCTTATAAGACCAAGTCATAAATTCAAAGAATACAGTGTTGTATCAGCTTATATCTGGACCATTGTAATCAGTATTTTTGCAACCGGTTGCTTGTGGTAATGTAGCACTCAATCAGGGGATTCCATTTTGCCCCTTTGATAGGAGAGTGTTCTAGCACTGTCAAAACATATTTAGGAGTATATATTAACATATTCCACCACTTAGTTGACCCCCTGAAGGGCTACATCAAACAATATAGCATATATACATGAAAACATAACTGATAAGAACCCTCCAACACTATCAAGGATGTTATTGGTAATCAGACACTTGGGATATGTCCCATGTATATCCCTAGTCATGGTCCTAAAATTCTGGAAAGATCCCTCAAGTATTGACGGTAAGATAAGTAAAACAACATAGGCTTGACATATGACAATTTACCCCTGTCACTGAAAGTCACTGACATATATCACACACACCAAAGATTTTATTAAAAATGCAGTAGTATGTATAGTAGACTACATAATGAACCTAAAATACACATTGCCCTGAAGGTAAAGTCTTTGTAGAAGAGTGTGGTGAGGAAATATTAGGATTGGTAAGTAAAAGTCCAACCACTACATATACACCAAACTGGTGAGTTTCGATGTTTTGGGCTTTTGGACTTTCCCACATTCTATTTCAGAGATATTTCACTGCCCTAGCTCTCAACTGTTAGTGGATCCTTTTATAAATCTGAGACCATGATATTGACCATGCTTAGAATATATTGCAAGCATCTGATTACTAGATTGTGTCCATTGGAGAATGTAGGCCCCTTATCAGTACACATACCCCCTTTCCCTTAGATAACAATATTATACTATATTTCTAACTGATCCTTGGGATAAGAAGTAGGTATATATGTAGTAAGGATAATATATGAGTAGTCTGGATCATTTATGCAATGGTAAAGTAGGGGAAAACACCAAAAATGCGACAACTGCAATCTTAGAAGTTTTAGCCTGTATAGAAGGATTCTGTAGGTATCCTGATGTACCAACCTGGTGTACATACTCTAAATATGTCTAGGAATGGTCCCCATATCTTTCTGCAGCTGTGTTCCTGTAGGAAAACCTTTCCCAGAGGATGGACCACCAGGAGAGGGTGAGTACACAGCATCACAAGGTTTTGTCTGTGGATGTTAAGGTCATGCTCAAAGGAAGGAGAACTCAAAGGGCTTGACTTCAGCTTGTGTGCTGCACCCCTTACCCGAGTATGTGCCCTTAATTTATGAGAGGCAGGAGGGAAGTCCAACAAAGTCCAGAGGTTTCCGGAGGTCAGACACTAGGGGAGTTCGGCGGAACTCCAGAGGTTCAAGGAAACCCAGAGTAAGACTGCTGTGGACAAGTCTGGAGTAGAAATGGAACAGAGGTAAACTACCCTAAGGTAGAGCTGGAGACACACTGGTCTAGATATAACATATCCTCTGAATGTGTGGCTTTCTCTTGTAAGGCTCATAACTTTGTCAACTCTTAACTATGTTACATGGTCAGACCACCGGTGGAATCACCGGATTGAGTGCTATGTTACCACAAGCAACCGGTCATGTAAATACCGGTCAAAAAATACCGGTCACAATGGTCTAGATATCATATATCCTCTGCCAGTGAATTTGTGACTTTTTCTTGTAGCACTCATAACTTTGTCAAATATTAACCATTTTACATGATCAGACCACCGGTGAAATCACCAGATTGAGTACTGTTACTAGAAACAACCGGTCACAATGGTCTAGACATGATATATCCTCTGAAATTGTCACTTTCTCTTGTTGTAAGGCTTATAGCTTTGTCAAATCTTAACCATTTTACATGGTCAGACCACCAGTGGAATCACCGGATTGAGTGCTATGTTACCACAAGCAACCGGTCACATAAATACTGGTCAAAAAATACCGGTTGCAATGGTCTAGATACAATATATCATAATATCCTCTAAATTTATGGCTTTCCCTTGTAGGGCTCATAACTTTGTCAAATCTTAACCATTTTACATGATCAGACCACCGGTGGAATCGCCGGATTGAGTGCTATGTTACCACAAGCAACCGGTTACATAAATACCGGTCGTTGTTGCACGCCATAATACCGGCCCACCCGTCTCCATTGCACCCTATCATGCCGGCCCACCCGTCTTCATTGCACCCCATATCACTGGCCGACTTGTCTTCATTGCACCCCATATCACCGGCCGACTTGTCTTCATTGCACCCAATAATGCCGGCCGACTTGTCCTCATTGCACCTCCTTTACCGGCCCACCCGTCTCCATTGCACCTGCTATACTGGCCCACTCATCTCAATTGCACCCTATTCTCTGGCCCCCTCGTCTTCATTGCACCTTATGTACCGGCCCACTCATCTCCATTGCACCTCATTTACTGGCCCACTCATCTCCATCACACCCCAGTTCCCCGGCCCACTCGTCTATATTGCACTCCATTCCTCCGGCCCACTCATCTATCACACACTGGATTCACTACTACTATTCATAATTTCCTATATAGTACATTGCTATACTACCATCTATACTATATACACCTGGCCCATCCATTTGCCTTGGACACTCCACCCCCTCGGCCCACTCATCTAACACAGTACAATTATTGCCATGGGCCGGCACCGGGTGACCCGTCTCTATCGGCACATTGTCACGCCCAGCTGCCCGTCTGAGATGGGTATATGTTACTGCATTATGTGAGCTTTTGGATGTGCAGCAGAAGCCAATTGGTGATCATGCTGAAGACTTGCTGCTTAATAAGTAAGTTCTTTTGATAATACTCATTGATCTTCTTATCAAGCTCATCAAAGTCTACTTGTATAGGTGTAGAGCCATCAGGCTTCTTCACCACGCCCGTTGTCAGGTCAATCACAAAGGGGATTGGTTTGAGTGCCTGACCATCAGTATACCACATCAAACCTCAAGCACCTATTGCTGTTAATGTCCATTCCTTGTAGGTGATCCAGTTCAAGCTGTCTTTGGCAAGCTTCAGGACATTAAACAGACTAGATCTGGTGCTGGGGAGCATGGAATCCATGGTTGAGGCAGGGCTCATAACCTTATGTGATAAGGCGACTGACAGGAGATAAGCAAACTAGTAAAACAAGTAAATCTCAGTCTCATAGAAGGAACTCATATTGGACAGATTGTGTACCTAGTAAAACAAGTAACTATGACATGTCAGTTTAATCTATAATATGAATAGACTCATTACTCACATCTCAGTCTTGTAGAAGAATCTGAGATACTCATACAGTGCACAGAAGACTTTTATACTAATTTGCATAGAGATAGAAAATCTTGTTGGAGTCCAAAAATCCGAGTGATCAGAGACAAAGAAGACTGACTGACCCGAAATGGTTGAGGAGGGAGAGTGACAGGTGGTCCGAGCCCAAGCCAAAATGGACATTGATGCACAATATGCTGTAACCATAATGCATTAAATCTGTTACTTACTACACAACTGTATTGCATTAACAATGCTTGCTAACCTGTCTGTAATGCATTAGAACATGCTAGCCATCAGAGCTGCCTCCATAGTAAGCTCACACAGTACACTGGCTGTCTGCATATGTATTCCTGTCCTCCGGTAACTATATATTCTTGTTCCTCGGCAACTACATATTTTTATTCCCTGGCAACTAAAATCTGGAGACAGAAGACCATTAATTGCAACAAAGTGCTAGGCACAACAGAAGATTAATTACACTACAGAAGGTCAACTATACTAGGCACATGAAGTAGGCAGCATGAGGTCGGGGAATTGTGTGTCATCCGGTGAGGGTATGGCACCTGATATGAGGCTCTATCTTGGAGGGGATATCTGGGGAATGTACAGAGCCCACAGCACTCTAAAGTGTGATGCAAGCTGACATCAAATGTGTGCCTGTTTGTTAGCATATGCTATCAAGCCCTCATGTTGAGCCACTGTCTCACAGACGAGTTGGTCCTGCTGCTTGTCCCACCAGTTGGCTTGCCAATTGAAAAACTGTAGCACCCTTTGCATCTCCTCCTGTAACAATTCTATCTCCTCTGCCCAGCACATTGCTCTTGCTTGGGACTTGCACCATTCCGCATGAACTCCTAGCAAAAGATTCAGAGACCATTGTCAGTTACAGCTTGCAAAGATCAAATAAAAACTAACCATCCACATCACCTCCATCGCTACCTGTATTCACACCCGTCATCATCCAGATCCACATCAGGCAATGGCGACCTTTGGTCTCTCTGGTGAAAGGGTCCACTAATGGTTTCACGTCTTCATCCTTCAGGTCTTGCAGGCGTCCTCACCATCCCACCTTCTTCAAGAGGGGTGCCAAGGTCTTCAGCGCCTCCCACACAACTCTGTATCTCTTCATGCATGCCACCTGCTGCGCGTGCACATGAGCAAGTGCATTCTGAGCACGGGTGTTGGCACCTTGACCATGAACCCACTCCTGCTTGAACATAAGCATAGAGCAGTGCACATGAAGGCACTGTCAAAGCTCTTCAAGTGCATTGTGGGCCTGTGCATACCGCAAATCCCATTCATGATCTCAAAGTCAGGGATCACATGGTTTGGCTTTCAGATTAGACGGTAACCACAGGCAGATGTCCTCAGCACTCTCAAATGGCTGATAAGGGTTGGGAACCACAGTAGCAGTGAGAATCCGCACTGCAGGCATGTACAGAACCTGCGCACTTCTCCACGTCTTGATTTTATGACACAGGACATTCCTCATTCATGTGAGTGTGCCCTTCTGTGTATCAGAAACGTGGAGACCCATCCCTTCAGATACTGCTCTCACACAATGTCTGTCCCAGGTGTTAGTTGCCTTTGTCTGGTAGCATTTAGGTAAAGCTACTTACTGCTCCTCCTCGAGGTCTAATCCTGATTGCGATAAGAACACTTGGTGAGATGTCGGGGTGCAGAAATAAGTCAATTCTGCGAGCAAGTTCTTCAGCTTCCATCTGTGCAAGTTTTAGACAGGCTGCAGCTTGTGTAATTTCTTAATAGATACTTCAGTAAATATAATTTGAATAGTAAGACAAAACTTACAGATCGACTTGCACTCGAGGGGGTTATTGAGTGACGTGTGTAAGGATTACCAAACATTTATCACCGGAACATGCCGATACTCCTCTCACCGCAACCACCACATCAACGCCTGGACCGTTTGTCAAGCATGATACCCGATCCCTTTTATTAGTACCTATCCTTTCAATTCCTATTGCTCGCTAAACCCTTCCTGTCGTTACTGTTCCTCCATTCATAATACCGCCGTCTTCACCTTGTCAACAACTCTTATATCATTCTCTCGCTACACTATCAAATACAATGCCACTCCCTTCAGCTACCGCTTTCACCAACCGTACACCGAGCCCTTGCCTTTAACTATTCTAGGACGACCCTTCCTCATCCTACAGTATAAGTAGTCCATGTACATTCCTAATAACAGCAGAATAGAACAGTAGATCCCCCAGAAGAACGCCCCAAAGAACCCGTCTCATTACCTTCTCTTATCATCGCTATAATGCGGTCACTCTCATTTACCAATTCACGATATCTCTCGCATCTGTCATCCCTCATTTGAAGCCAACACTAATCATTATCATTCCTTCAGTGGTCTATCTACCCCCTTCACACTCACATCGCCTCTAGCTATGCACGTCATAGCTAACTTACACATTGGAGCCCACCGCGAGGGGGTGATTTGATCTCTGTCCAACTCCATACCATCATTACTTCACTCCCGACTATCACCATTCCGCTTCAAAATGGAGGACTCCTGCAGAAGTCTCTAGCAGAAGACTTGCCCATGCTGGCTGTCACCAGAAACAAAAGCCGCTCCCTCACTGCCCCATCCGTTTCCCATCCAGTACCATATATCCCAATAACGCTGTTGAATCCAGTCGCCACTAGCAGTACAATACCTACCTCAATCCGTCCCCGACTCAATAATCAGGAATCCAGCGACGAAGATAACCCATTCGCGCCCATCGTCAGCAAACCCAGCTCCCCAATGTCCATCACCACTACCATCTCACAAACAAAGACACCCTCGTTACCACTCTTCAGCCTTCTGCAGCCGCAGCCGCACTTTCAACCCTCCTTTCAACTAAGACTCGCCATCTTCACCAATGCTACACTACCAGCCGCACCCCAGCCAACCACCATGATGTCGCATGCGCTTCAAGGCATAGGCGCCATGCCTGGTCCCAGCTCAAGCAAAGCGCCATTGTTCAATGGCGAGATGTCCGAACTCTCAGAGTTCTTTGAACTGTTTAAGAACTGTTTGAAGATCTTGCAACTACTTATGGCTTAACCAATGCTGACAAGTGCAAGTGTCTAGTACAATACGTCGACCTGCCGATGAAGCATTTCTGGATCACGCTTGCTGGCCACAAGAGTCGCGACTATCCCATTTTCAAGCAGAATATCTTAGATCAGTACCCCGGTGCGAGCAAGGGGCAGCACTACACTGTTCGTGATCTTGAACAGATTGTCGTCAATCAAGTGGATAATGACATTTGTATGGAGACCAAGCTCATTCAGTACTACCGTCCATTTCGTGTGATTGCCGTCTGGCTCGTCATGAACAACAAAATCTCAGTATGTGACTGCAATAAGTACTTCTGGCAAGGACTATCCATCCATGCTTGTCGGCAGATCCTCCAGTGTCTGGAACTTAAGGATCCTAACTTTGACCGCAATGAGCCAGCTGATTTTGAGAAGGTTCTAGCAGCTGGTCATCATGTGTTCTCGGATGAAGCCTTCAATGCCGAATTCAATGATCCCATCACTCTCCGCATTAAATCCATTCGAGACCGTCGTACTCCGACTAGTGCAACGATCAACTCTCATGCATGTAATCGGGCAAGTTATGATTTGGACGATGAAGATGAACTCTGAGACGTTCCATGCGAAGTTCAGACTAGGAATGTCCATTTTAGAAGCCCAGAACCCCCCATTCCCAGTATGCAAAAGTCTATGCTAGACCAAGTTGACTCTCTCACACGGCAGATGCATGGACTCGACATTGCAGACATCAATTATTTGTCATGTTACACCCGTCTTGTTTGTCTCGCTCCTGCAGCCGCTCAAGCTTGGGCCCCTCCGCACACTTGTCAAATCTCAAACAACGTCCCCACAGTCATGCTGACACATGCAGCACCATCCTGATCATTCAACGACGACTTCTTCTGCTATTTCTGTGGACAACAGCATCTGATTCGTAATTGCCCTATGGCGGCAGAGTATATTCACATGGGACGTGTTATTCGTGAGAACCATTTCTATGCATACCCAGATGGCTCATGCATCTATTGACGACGCAATGAGACAATGCAACAACTTATTGATAAGTACAGTGTAAGCACAACTCCAGCTCCACCTGCTCCAGTGAATCACAAGCCCTTCGAATGTGAAGCACCTCCGCACATGCCATCCGCACCTTCTATTCCCTCCAGCGCATTCATTTCAGAGTCTTACTTTCTTCAATGCATGCAGATAGCCGAGAACCACACTATGGTCACGACGATTGAAGACAAAGAATCCAGAGTCGAAACACTAGCTATCACGTGTTCCAAGGCCAAGCCTGCAGCGTCAGATAAAATCGGATCAACCCCAGAACCATCTATCAAGTCTGAAGTCACCAAGTTACCCCGTGCATGAAGCCAAAGTTGTTCTGCCGAACCTCCACCCTCCAATGCCTATGCTAAGAAGGCTCCAGCTTTCACTTACGAATCCAAGGTGGCTACCCCAGACACAGCATCTTGTATCTATCAGAACATGCTCAGCACGGCTGTCCCCAATGTCACAATCTCTGACCTTCTTGCAATCAGCCCAGATCTTCACCGTGAAGCTGTAGAACACTGCTGCACCCATCGGATCGCTATGCCATCAGCAGTATCCACAAATGCACTCTCGGCCGTTGTTTCCATACTGCCACCCCTAGTCGAACATGCCACCCCCCTTTGCGAGCTCATGGTCATGCTAAACGGCATTCACACGGAGATGGGATTATTAGATGAAGGGTCGGAGCTTGTCGTCATTTGCAAAGATGTCTGGAAGAAGATTCAAGCCCCGATCAATAAAGAAATTTGTATGCATATGCAGACGGCTAATGGCAGTTTGCAGGATATGGCTGGTTGTATCGAAATGCTCGAGATCAATATACAGTGGCTCAAAAAAGTGTCTCAATGTTTGCACATTTTCATATAATTGCATCATTGTGAGCCAGAGTGTAGAAATATAATAGGGCTATAGGAACATGTCTGAATCCCTCGTATCCAGGCTTGAATCTAAGATATGCAGCGTGGGAAAGTGATGTCATGGAGCGGAGATATGGCTATTCTAGTTTAGTGACTCATTGAGACACTTATTTGACTTTATATCAAAATCATGGAATTAGACCACCTACACATGATGTGATCAATGACACATGTCTTAGAATATTATATGGGATGTGAAAGTGTAAAAATAATAAAAATAAAGCCAAACATCAACCTTTTTTGGCATCTTTTATCACTGACTACACAAATCAATTCAACACTCTTTCTACACAATTCAACCAAATTTTTATAGAATATCTCACATTATACTTGTGTCCACTAAAGTATTATAAATAAAACTTGCTGTTGACACTATACAAGCCTTCAGAAGTTCATTGGTGATCACCATTCTATGCTTTTTACCTCTACTATTTAGTATGTTATTTGCTTAAACAGTACTGACAAGCCTGAAAATGCTGCTCAAGTGACAAAAAGACTGTATGATATCTAGAACCAGCTTATTACATCACAGACACCATGTTGTGACTTGGGGGTAAGTGATATTAAGGCTAGAATTAGGCAAAAACATTCCCTTCTTTTCTAGCACTACAGAAGAGGAGATTATAAGCTTCACTATTGCCATCCATTTGGCCTCAGATGATTAATTCTAGTTCTATCTGCTAATAGTATAATTTTTGTTCAGCTATTCATAGTACAGCACTAGTGATACATAGTAGTGTTTACTCTTACTTCTATAGTGCTAAATAAGAAAGGGATGTTTTTATATAATTCTAGCCTTAATATCACTTACCCCCAAGTCACAACATGGTGTCTGTGATGTAATAAGCTGGTTCTAGATATCATACAGTCTTTTTGTCACTTGAGCAGCATTTTCAGGCTTGTCAGTACTGTTTAAGCAAATAACATACTAAATAGTAGAGGTAAAAAGCATAGAATGGTGATCACCAATGAACTTCTGAAGGCTTGTATAGTGTCAACAGCAAGTTTTATTTATAATACTTTAGTGGACACAAGTATAATGTGAGATATTCTATAAAAATTTGGTTGAATTGTGTAGAAAGAGTGTTGAATTGATTTTGTGTAGTCAGTGATAAAAGATGCCAAAAAAGGTTGATGTTTGGCTTTATTTTATTATTTTTACACTTTCACATCCCATATAATATTCTAAGACATGTGTCATTGATCACATCATGTGTAGGTGGTCTAATTCCATGATTTTGATATAAAGTCAAATAAGTGTCTCAATGAGTCACTAAACTAGAATAGCCATATCTCCGCTCCATGACATCACTTTCCCACGCTGCATATCTTAGATTCAAGCCTGGATACGAGGGATTCAGACATGTTCCTATAGCCCTATTATATTTCTACACTCTGGCTCACAATGATGCAATTATATGAAAATGTGCAAACATTGAGACACTTTTTTGAGCCACTGTAGATGGCATTAAAACCTGGGCACATGCCTACGTTATCGCGGATGCACCTTATTGCTTGCTTCTAGGACGTCCTTGGCAGCGACTCATAAAGCTATCAAAGTCAGAAACAGCAGAAATGGTCTATGTGACTATCCACGACCCCACTGATGTCACACATGTCCAGACCTGTGCTACGTCACCTCATCTACCACCCCATCCAGGCTCGTTCATGCTCGCAACATCCACCTTCCATGCTACAGCCTCAACTCCTTCATCATCACCCATCGCCGTCTCACGTCTTACTGCTACCTCTCTCTTGAAGCACCTGTTGCAAGATGCATTCGACTATGATCCACTCCAACACGTTTTCACATATAAGAAGGTTGCTAATCAAATCAAGCCAGTCGCAACTACCATGCCAGCCCACACTCGTATTATCCGTTGTCTTCCTGAAGACCCACTCCTATCCCTTCCCACAGTCTCTCCAACTCCCTCAGACTTTATTCCAGGCACCCGTCTCACAGAGGAACGCATGAACGACCTCGGAATATTCAAGAACAGCTTTCTATGGCCCGACAAGCAAAAGTTAGCCGCACATGTCTTATCTCTCAACGAGTTAGCACTAGCATGGGACGAGATGGAGAAAGGCCGATTTTGGGATGACTATTTCCCATTGGTTATCATTCCGACCATAGAGCACACTCCGTGGGTACATTGTCAGCCACCCATCCCACCAGGAATCCACAATGAGGTCATTTCCCTCATTAAGTCAAAAATCGTGTCAGGGATTTATGAACCATAGAACAGCTCCTATCAATCTAGCTGGTTCTGTGTTGCAAAGAAAAATGGCTCCATTCGCATCGTCCACAACCTCCAGCCCCTTAATGCAGTCACCGTCAAAGATGCTGCTACTCTTCCATATGTTGAGCTATTTGCAGAGCAGTCAGCCGGACAATCTATTTATACGATGATGGATTTATTTGTCGGTTTTGACCATCGTGCACTTGCCGAAGAATCATGTGATCTTACAACCTTCCAAACACCTCTCGGCGCCTTTTGTCTCACTGCTCTACCCATGGGTTGGACAGATTCACCTGCTGTCTTCCAGAATGATGTTGCTTTCATTTTGCAGCACGAGATCGAGATCACACCAAATTTTCAAGATGACGTCAACATTCTTGGACCGAGCACATGGTACGAGCTCTCGGATAGCATGTTCAAAACAATCCCCGAAAATCCCGGTATTCAACACTTCATCTGGGAGTATTGCTTAGACGTCAACCGAGTTCTACACCAACTCAAGCATGCTGGAGCCACGGTATCAGCTAAGAAGCTTTTTATTTGCATACTGGAGGTAATAGTAGTTGGTCAGCAGTGCACTTATAAGGGAAGTATCCCTGACGAGTCTAAAGTTGCAAAAATCAAGAAATGGTCACCCTGCACTTCACGCACCGAAGTCCGAGGATTTCTCGGCATAGCAGGCACTATTTGCAACTGGATCAAGGATTATGCCCTCATCGCACAACCACTTACCAATCTCACCCGCAATGGTATGCCTTTCATTTGGGACGAACATGCACAAACAGCCATGGACACCCTCAAACAAGCTGTAATTCAATCCCCCGCTATTCGCCCTATTGACTACAAATCCTCTAATCCAGTCATTCTTGCCATCGACTCATCATATATTGCTTGCAGATGGATTCTACTTCAGTTAGATGACAACTTGCAGCGACGGCCCTCTCGTTTTGGCTCCATTACCTGGAACGAACGTGAATCTCATTACTCACAGGCCAAGATCGAACTCCACAGTCTTTTTTGCGCGCTCAAGGCAACAAAAGTTTGGACAATAGGTGTCAAGAATCTCACAGTAGAAGTGGACGCGAAGTATATTAAGGGCATGCTGAACAACCCAGATATTCAGCCGAACACTGCCATCAACCAGTGGATCGCGGGAATTTTACTCTTCGACTTCACACTCAAACACATTCCGGGATCCAGGCACATTGGCCCTGACGGCTTATCACAGTGTCACTGTGCACCAGAAGACGATGAAGACAACGAAGAAGACTTGCAGGATGTAGAGGATTGGATAGATGAAGTTCTCGGATGTGGTTTATGGGCTGCAATAGACTCGCACAATGGACGACAGGGAATGATGACGAAGACACAGGTTTTCGCGTCTATGGAAACCAGTCTGAGTACTGACCTAGCAATCGCGATCCCAAGTGACGAGGCTTTGCAGAAGCATGACAATGATCTTCGGGTCATCCAGTGCTATCTTGAGACGCTCGCACTGCCTTTGGGTATGCAGTGCTCTGACCACACTCGCTTCCTTAAGCGAGCAGCACAATTTTTTGTTCATAATAAATGACTTTGGCATCGTAATCCCACAGGTCGCCATCAGCTTGTTATTTTTCTGCTCGATTGTGCTCGAATTCTCCAGGAAACCCACAACAATCTTGGGCACAAGGGAATTTATTCCACACAACACACCATTGCTGACTGTTTTTGGTGGCCATCCCTTGATCGTGACCTTGCATGGTACCTCAAAACATGTCATCAATGTCAGCTTTGCTCTGTCAAAAAAGTCGTTCTTCTGCCAACAGTCGCTGTTCCCATGCCACTCTTTCAAAAAACTTACACTGACTCCATGTATATGCTGACATCTCACGGATTTTCATACATCGTTCAAGCTTGCTGTTTGCTCACCACATGGCCCGAGTGGCACATGCTACGAAAAGAGACCGGCCGCACACTCGGTGCATTTATTTTTGAAGAATTGCTGTGTCATTGGGGCGGAGTAGAGGAAATTGTCACAGACAATGGCATGCCGTTCATTGCTGCACTAGACTGGCTCGCATCTAAGTACCACATCCATCATAATTCGCATTTTGGCCTACAACTCAAAAGCCAATGGTATTGTCGAATGTTCGCACCGCACAATTCGCGATTCGCTCATCAAAGCATGTAACGGCGACATCACACAATGGCCAGTTTTAGCCCCACAAGTCTTTTGGGCTGACTGCATCACAACTCGTAAATCAATGGGACACACACCGTTTTACATGGCACATGGTGTCAAACCCCTCCTTCCACTTGATATCATCGAAGCAACCTTTCTTCTGCCAGACTTCGGTTCTATCCTTACCACAGACGAGCTCATCTCCCTATGTGCCTGCCAGCTTGCTAAATGCGACGATGACCTTGCACGAATCCACGAGCGCATTCTCGCAAGCTGCTATGCATCTGTCAAAGACTTCAAGCACCGTTTCACAAACACCATTGCAGACCGGACATTCAAACCCGGCGACCTCGTCTTGGTACTCAACAAGAAAATTGAACTGTCCTCAAATGCCAAGTGCAAGCCTCATTATTTCAGTTCCATGGTTGTTGTCGCACGCACCTCAAATGGAGCCTACTACCTCGCCGAAGTTGACAGATCAGTGTCCAAACTTAAGTTCGCTGCATTCTGCATCATCCCTTATCACGTGCGCTCTCCAGTCATGCTCGAAGTCACACAATTCATTGATACGGACACGATCGCAGGTCTTCCCGAGTCGTTTGACGCTTAGTCGGTCCTATGGATCAACCAAGGACGGTTGATATTCATACTTGGAGGGAGGTGTAAGGATTACCAAACATTTATCACCGGAACATGCCGATACTCCTCTCACCGCAACCACCACATCAACGCCTGGACCGTTTGTCAAGTATGATACCCGATCCCTTTTATTAGTACCTATCCTTTCAATTCCTATTGCTCGCTAAACCCTTCCTGTCGTTACTGTTCCTCCATTCATAATACTGCCGTCTTCACCTTGTCAACAACTCTTATATCATTCTCTCGCTACACTATCAAATACAATGCCACTCCCTTCAGCTACCGCTTTCACCAACCGTACACCGAGCCCTTGCCTTTAACTATTCTAGGACGACCCTTCCTCATCCTACAGTATAAGTAGTCCATGTACATTCCTAATAACAGCAGAATAGAACAGTAGATCCCCCAGAAGAACGCCCCAAAGAACCCGTCTCATTACCTTCTCTTATCATCGCTATAACGCGGTCACTCTCATTTACCAATTTACGATATCTCTCGCATCTGTCATCCCTCATTCGAAGCTAACACTAATCATTATCATTCCTTCAGCGGTCTATCTACCCCCTTTGCACTCGCATTGCCTCTAGCTACACACGTCGTAGCTAACTTACATGTGTCATTTGGGTTTTCCTCCCATTTCTCCATCTCAACTGTCCATGCTGACCTGTGGTCAGGGGAAATTGCAGCATTGAACTCCTGGAATGCAGCCTTGTGATCAGCCTTCTCAATGACAGCTTCCTGCATTTTATAGACAAGAGATGCACCTGATCCCAAAAACATCAACCAAACAAGAATAATAAGTGAGCATAAACCACGTACCTAAGCCAACAACTTTTTTCCAGTTCCAATCCCTGAAATGATCATCTAATGTGTCCCTACAACAGCCAGGTCCCATTGCCTTCATGCTTGATGCAACCAGATTTATATTGGACCAGCCATGTTCGGGCGCCTCCCCATTTGTATGGCCCACAAGATGTGCGAAATTGAAAGAGAACAATGTCTGACACTTGTTGATGTGTGCTGGAAGGTGGAACTTGGGGATGAAGAACTGAATAAAAACACACAAATAAGATATATGGTATGATTCAGATAGTGACTTCATGCAACTCCATAGATTCTTGTGCCATTGACATGCAATGTCATATGACACATTCAGAATGTCGAGACAGTTGTTGCGGAGTGTGGGGAAAAAAAGGGAGTCCATGTTAATGTACCTAAGAATTGAATTAGTCAGAGCAGCTTCACAAGTGACACATGTACTTTCCCCCTTTTTGTAGGTCCCTGACACCATTTGGGCACTTGAAGTTATGTCACGCGCAATCGACTGTCCCTACTCCAGTAGCTGCAAGGCCCTGTGATAGCTTTGTCTCAGCCATATTCATGGCATTATGGTTCGAGCAGGAACTTTTCTGTGGAGGTGTTGTCAACAACATTTTGGACCAGGCTGTTTACATACCTCCTGTGTCTTGGACAAATGCTCCTTGAGGTGTGACTTGAACTTCTTCTCTTCTATGAAGTACAACCATCCCTCTGAGAGACTTGGGTCCACTTCATTGCTTAAAATATTCTGTCTCTTCAAGCGAAAATTGGTGTCAATAGCTACAAACAACGAATAAAGCCATCTAAGTGTGATTAATGCATTGCTTCATGTTTGAAAATGGCAAGAGACTTACTGTTTGGCTTTTGGCGCTTCTTTCCAGTCAGGGGGTAGATTCTTGCCAGGCTATGGGCAAGCCAGACAGAGGACAGCACATTCACCCTCTTTGGTACCACTCACACCGACTGGATCATGACCACGGCCAAAATGTTTCAACATTTTTAGGTGTCACCACTCATGAACCATACACATGAAGGATTCATAGCGGTCCTGAATTAGAGGTACTTTAGTCCATGCAAGATCAACCCAGGAAAACACCAACCTTCTCAATCAAACCAACATTGTCAGATATATGGACAAGCAAGTGATAGAATTCATATGTGGATGCCTTGGACTCAAAAGACAAAATCTGGTAATGGTGTAATAGTTGGAAGGTTGCCGCTGTCCTTGGATCCACAGTTGTTGAGGGAAACCAACCCATGCGCAAGAGCTGTTTGGTATGAGTCTGGGAGGTTTCACAGCCACAGAAGTCAACTACCATCTTGTGTATTCCATTTGTATCAATGAGGACAAAGTTGTCATTGAATGACTTGCAAGGCAGGATACAGCTTTTGCCAGTCGCATGCCCCAGCTGGATCCTCAGACCAAGCTTCTTGAGTGACATAGCTATGAAAAATGACCCCATCCACTCCTAAAGTGAATCAACTCCTGACTCAGCCACTCAGAATTAATACAGACAAACCTTGATGCAATGAGTGGGACACTGCAAATGGTTGTAGACAGTGCAGTCTCTGCAGTATAGCTGCATGTCACAACAGTCATCGCATCAGAACAGGGCGGGAGCAGAGCCACATTTGCAGCAAGTATCTGAAGTATAGTCCCCTCAGCCATCCATCCGAAGCATTTCTGCCAGATAGTTGTCACGACCCCTTAACCATACTAGAAGGGGATTATCCTACAAATAAAATCAGTGAAGCAAAATTATGACCAGCAAACACTTACAGCTGTGGTCTGTTTTTGCTTTGATGTAGCCGGGACATCATCAATTGCATCCATGTACCCATCCATGTACCCAAAATTGGCATCATCTCCAGCCCCTTCAGAAAATGTGTCAGATTCAGGGTGAGAATCAGATTATGATGTGCATAGAATGTGCCAGCAGAAGCCTTTATTCCACCCTTATGGTGTGAGGAGAAAGTTACAGATGTGTAGTAGATGGAAGGTAGAGAGCTGGCTTGCGGAATGTACAGATTTAAGTGTGTGTGTTTGCAATGGCTGTTGGCCTGCTTGAATGTAATCCCAAGGTCCCTGACCTGTATTTCTTGACTCAGATGAGACAGAGGTGGCCATGGACCCTCAAGCATATTTGGATTCATAATGTTGGGTGGCTGTACTGATTGAAGCTGTCGAAGGGCGATGAGTAGACACTGAAGTTATTGCTTATTTAGAGAATCCAGGAATGGTATAAGTGCATTGTGCAATTATGGAAGCAATGCTAGGAGTAGGCGCTATGTAGTTGCTACTAGTAGTTGTTTACAATTTCCACTTCTCCCTTCTCAATTGCCAGCCTGACCTTTTCCTCACCGATGGTGATAGTATCAACTTCATCGTAATTGGCATTATGGACACCCAGAACGACATTTAGAGTGTGCTCCCTAGTGTAGATTTATATAAAATCCATCTAATGACCAGAGAGTACTCACCAGCTGGGTAACACACCCACCACATGGCCATGGGTGATGCAGTAGAAAGGTGGGTTCCAAGGGAGTTGCTTGCTACATACCAGGATGTTATAATATACCCCCAGGTAGTGATGGAGAAAACATTTGTCAGCCATTGCGCTGGCAGCAAGAGGGAAACCAGTAGTGTGTTCATGGACGGCGACAATCTCAGGGTATGCTGCAGTGAAAGGCGCATTGTCAATGAATACGACCATAGCCATAGTGGTATACGTACTTAGTGGATGCTGGAGTTGTTATATAGTGGTGAATCACCGGGAAGGTTGCCAGAAGCCAAATTCTGCTTGGTGGCTCAAGGGTGATAGCCTAAATAGTCAAGTAGCCTGAAGAAAGGTGATGGCCTGAATAGTCAAGTAGCCTGAAGCTTGGAGAATAAAGCCTGCAATGGGTCTACATGATGGATGAAAGAACATCACACAAAATAGGGAATTACATTTAGTACTCCGCAGATTATGTACTTGATTCACAAATTGAACTTGCGAGCATCAGCTATATGTATAATGCAGGTGAGTTGCAAGTTTCTAATGCTCGATATACAGGTCCTACTCAACAATGACCTCCTCTAGCACTGATAGTCAAGTGCCTGTGGCATCCATTGCTAGTCCTTCCAGCAGTGGTGTGTAAACACATTTGTTAATCTGTCTTTTCTAATGGTTGGTTTAGATTCTTTGACAGCACTCTTTGCTCAACTAAACATCAACAGCAACAACAGAGTCTCATTGACCTCTGCCCTGTCTGTGGTCATACAAAATGCAGTCATTGTGGCTATTCAGGAAGTGGCTGCTGCTGCTGCTCAAGCAGTCACTGTTGCAGCTCCTGCAATATCTGCTATCATTCCACCTGTGGCCACTGCACCACCCATCATCAACTCAATGGTCACCATGGCATCTACTGCAACTAATTCCACCCCACCGGCAACTACCACACCCCCAACCATTGTTGCTGCTGCTGTAACTCACATGCAGGCTCATCGTGGGGTGGTTTATATCACTCCCGAGCCAAATTATGCTGGCCCTTTGTACTGGATCAGCCGTGGGTGTTGCATTGGTGTTGTTGCGACTTGGTGAGTGGTATTTTGACTTCCAGACTTTCTACTTATTAGTATCACAGGCAGCAGACATCCACCTATGTGACCAGGGTGAGCCGTTCATCCTATTCCAGAATTCGCTCTGCTGCCGAGGGGATTAGATTGATTGAGGAAGTGATTGACCATGGGGAGACCAAAGTAATTCCTTGAATACGTAGATTGCTTGCTCAATGTGTAGACGTTAGTACCATGTATGAACACTTCTCTTGACTGGTGAATCATTTTGACATCAGAACGACAGAAAAGTTCATGCCTCATTTCTTTCTGTCGGGGTTCAGCAGTGAAGTGGGCAGAGAGCATCACATTGCAGGCTTTAACTGGTGCACTCAGGTCTTACAACCAAATCAAGATGGACATGAAAGCCATGTGGGGACTCATCAACAAAGAGGAGAAGGCAGCGAGGGAACTAGAAGCTCTCCGCCAAGGAAATCACACAATGGCAGAGTACTTTTCCCTCTTCCAGCAAAAAATTGCCTACTGTCACTTCTCTGACTATGAGTTGATCCACAAGATCCACTTCGGAGCAGACCAACAGGTTAAGAACCAGTTGGCACATGTTCATCCCAACAGGAAGGATACGCTGGAAGGGTTAATCAGGGAATCGCTCATCATTGGGCAAAACCTGGAGGAGCTTGATGACGAGAAGAAGATTGGCTGGACACCCCATCGTCCATGGCAAGGTGCTGCTGCAACATCTACACTAGTAGCACCCAAGACCGTGTTGCAAGGAGGAAATGCAATGGACGTTGATGCATCAAGGACAGGAGGTAGACCCCGACCTCAAGAACAACCGGGAGGTGATTTCAAATGTTATCATTGTGGAGAAGAAGGGCATATGGCTTGTAACTGCAGAGGAAAACCCCTTGACAAGGGCAAAGGACCAGCTGTCCGCACCGTCAAGGAAGAAGAAGTTCCAGCTGTGAAACCACTCACACTGGAAGATATTAACTGCATCATCAACAAGAGGATCTGCCTCTCCACGATGTACAACCCAGAGAAGAAGGGTTTTTAGATATATCAAAGTTGACTGTGAACTTAGATCAGAAGAATCATTTCTTCATTCTCGGTGACTTGGCAATTATGTTTACAGAAGTATCAGAAGTTTGTTCTGGGAATAAATGAGAGCATTTTTACTTGCCAGTTACATTGGAAGGAAAAAAAAAAAACAAGAAAGCAGCTGTCAATGCTCTAGTAGACTGCAGAGCAACAAACCTCTTCATCAGCAAAAGGTTTGTAGAAAAGAACCAAGTCCAAACCAAGTAGTTGTTGCAAGCACTGCCGGTCCGCAATATTGATGGAACTAAAAACTCCGCTGGACCAATCAAAAGTTACGCCAATTTGAAATGCATGATAGGGGATCATGAGGAAGAAGTAGCTTTTCTGATCACAGATCTAGGAACCGATGATGTCATCATTGGAATAGATTGGCCACGATACCATAATCCCAGTATCGATTGGAATGTGGGAAAGGTGGCATTAGACCATTGTCCAGTTAAATGTCAAGAAGCCAAGGTCAAGGACAAAAAGACCAAGGCAAAGAAGCAAAGAGCCACGAACTCTTTGATCCTTGAGGTGTTGCCCAAGTTGATACTGACAGAAGATGATGAAGATGAGGATATTGAGGAAGCCTCTATCCATCCTCAGATTCAGTTGACAAGCTTCAACTCTTCACCTTTGTCGCATGAATTGCGAGGACATGTCCAGATAGAGGAGGTGGAGGATGAGGATTCACCACAGAATGTGTGAATCAGATACAAGAGCTCTGTTGTGTCAGAGTTAGCTCAACAAGAGGAAAAGAAGAAGGAAAAGAAGCCCGTTGAAGAGATGGTTCCAGAATGGCTCCATCCAGTAGAGATTTGGACAGATCACAAGAACCTTGAATACTTCATGACAAGTCAGAAGTTGACTTGCAGACAAGCGAGATGGTCCTTGTTCCTTGCAGAATACAATTTTACACTGTAGCACAAACTGGGGAAGGTTAATGACACTGCCGACGCTCTGTCCAGGAGGCCAGACCACAGAGGGTGGGTAGAAAATGACAATTCTGATCACATGCTTTTAAAACCCGAGTTTGCACAAACTGGGGAAGGTTAATAACACCGCCAACACTCTGTCCAGCAGGCCAGACCATAGAGGGTGAGTAGAAAATGACAATTCTGATCACATGCTTTTAAAACCCGAGTTTTTCCACATTAAAGCCGCAAAAGAGGTCAGATTCTGATAGAAGGAGAACAATCACTATTGAAGCATATCAGAAACTGCACTGACTTGGATCTGGAAGTCCAAAATACTATCAAAATCCTGAAGAAAGCCCCTGTACAGTTGAGAAGAGGACTAGAGGAGTGGAATACAGAGGATGGACTCATCTTATTCAGAGGATTGGTTTATGTTCCCAACAACAAGGAAATACATCGCTCAGTGCTAGAGATCTTCCATGACTCACCTGCAGCAGGACACATGGGACGTGCCAAAACTCTTGAACTGGTTTCTCGGAACTATTGGTGGCCACAAATGCAAAAGTGGGTCAATGACTATGTAGATGGATGTGATTGATGCAGACAAACAAAGGTGTTACCATCTAAACCCCACAGACCTTTGAAACCAAATGAAATCCCAGAAGGACCATGGCAAACCATTAGCTGTGACCTTATCACCGATCTACCCATCTCTCAAGGCAAAGACAGTATTCTCATAGTTGTTTATCAATTCACGAAGCAAGTGCATCTTGCTCCTACCACCAAGAACATTGATTCCAAAGGAATTGCGGACTTATTCGTTAAACATGTGTGGAAGTTGCACGGAATACCAAAGAAGGTGATTTCCGACAGAGGAACACAATTTGTGTCCAAATTTATGCAGGAAGTCCCGAAAAGACTAGGAACCAAGTGGTCCATGTCAACAGTGTATCACCCTCAAACCAATGGACAAACTGAACGAGTCAATCAAGAAGTAGAACAATATCTTCAGCTCTTTACGTCTTACCATCAAAATGACTGGGTGTTGTGGCTTCCCATTGCAGAGTTTACACACAATAATTCCATTACAACTACTGGACATTCTCCTTTCAAAACCCTCTACGGCTATAACCCCAAATTCGTCATTTCTCCCAATTCCTCCAATACTGTTCCTCAAGCCAATGAGAGAGTAGTCAAAATGAAAGAAGTGCAGAAAGAAGCGAAGGCAACGCTAGAAATAGCTAATGATCGAATGAAACACTTTTATGATCATGGAGTGAAAGACACACCCGTTTTGGAAATTGGACAAAAGGTCTGGTCAGACGCCAAAAATATCAAACAACAGCGCCCAAGTCAGAAGTTGTTGGATTGCTGTCTTGGCCCCTTCAAAATACTCAAGTGAATAGGTGAGTTAAACTACCGGATCAAATTACCACAATCATATCAAATCCATCCAGTGTTTCATGTGGGATTACTCACACTGCACAAAATGTCCACACTAATGCCTTGAGTTGCTCCAACATGTCCACCCCCAGATATTGTCCAATCCGAAGAAGAATATCAAGTAGAAAAAGTAATATCCAGCAGAATATAGTGACTCCAGCTACAATACTTGATAAAATGGAAAGGATATCCATTGGAAGAAGCAACATGGGAAAAGAGGAAAATCTGAAGAACTCCCCCAGATTAGTCAGCAAGTTTTACACCACACATTCTGATGCTCCAAAATCACACTGAATCACTAGTTCCATCATTCCAATTCTTCAGACTTCTGGTTTCCTTGAATGGAGACAGAAAAATATCTGATGATCTTACATTTATGAGGATGCACATCCTATCAAGGGGGTAATGTCATGAATTCCAAACACGAATCATTTTTCATTTCTCGACTTTCCTTCGGCTACTTCTAGTTACCAAACCAGTCATGTGACTTCGCTTCCTGTCACATCTTCACCTCTTCACATATCACCTGTTGTATCTCCGATTGGTTCCCCAACTCCACAGGCTAGAACAATCTTGCTTCCAGAAGAAGTACTGGTCAGATCTTGGACTTCTATTTAGTCACCATCTGACTCATCGCTTATATATCATGATGTCATGCTCAGTCATCTGCAGTATTGATGACTCTTTTCTCATTGGCTGATTTCTTTCATACTCAGATATCTCCTATTCAATGTTATGTATATAAGTAGGTTAGTTAGTGTAAGTACTCCTTAGACTTAGACGTTCATGCTCAATTTATCCTTTGCTCATTATCATCTATCTTGACTGAGTCCTAGTTAGTCTTTGCTATTTGGTGAACACTAGTCATAACACAACTCAACCACACTCTTTTCAGCCGCTTAACCATCAAGAAACTTTCACACCCTGTAATGTACTTCCACATCATTTCTGAGCAATATCATATACTGAACACCTCATGTTCTCCTAGTTGTGGTGTCAATATCACCGAGGCCAGCCTCCTGACTTGTTTGGTATTCAACACACTGTACATGCAGATGATTCAGGGCCCCAGGGACCAACAGATTGTCCTTGCAATGCTTTCAGATCATCTGGAAATACTTGAGTCCATTCAGGAATACATATGGTCATCTCATGGGGGGAAGTCTCATTTCTCCACTGCAATCATGGAGCATCTCAGTAATCTGTCTCATCAATGCAAATTGGTGACTGCTGCCACCGAAGAGCTCTGGTGTTATGCAGCTGTAAGCGAGATAGAGGCAGAGATGCTTACAAAATTCAGCTGAGGATCATGGCTATTCCAATATTTGTGACACTGCCTCAAATACAATGGTATTGAGAGTTACATGTTCATCCTTGTTTCAGTCACCATCACAATTACTCAAAATGTGAACTTCCTCAAAGCATTTGCCTGAACTGCAATAAATAGGTGTCAGGCAGCTTCATGCCCCAACTCATCTCAATCAATGTCTGCATCAGTAAGTAATGCAGTCCTTGTGCATGTCATTGCTGAATTGAAGGCAAACAGTCCTTACCGAAGAAACCTCTTCCCCTCTGATATATCCAGGAGCAATTCCTTCTGTCTCACTCAGATGAATTATTTGCGATATGTGATCTGTCTCAATGGAGTTATTTCTTCAGTGCACTCTTTTCGCATTGGTTTGCGTGTTGGCCTGAAAAAAAAGCTCTGTTTCCCAGTACACCATTCCATAAACTTACTCCAATGCAGTCGAGTGCAGTGGGTGTTGCAGTGCAAAAACACCACAAGGTTTGTGTTCTCCCTGTGGTGTTGACATACATGTACTCACCTGTTCACGCTTGCAGAATTTGATGCAATTTTACACCTCAGTGCTGAGACAGTATCCCAGATGTCCCAAGGCCCGCTGTGGGGAACGTCCCCACTGTAGGCCCGTATCCCGCATATTTCCCATGCCTTCCCACCATTTTCCCGCGCATTCCGCTACCCGTCCGCATCTTCCCCGACCCGTCCGCTACACGGAACCAAGCAGAACCAAGCAGAACCCAGCGGAACAATCGTGTACCACACACATTATATTCCTTCAGCCTTCGGAACATCCTCCTCTGTCCTGTCCATGTCCTTCCATCCTCGCTGGTGAGTACTAGCTACGTTCCCCGTGTCACTAACATGTTCCTATCTCATTTCCCATGTGTTATGGTACTTATACGGATCCTTCCGCTACTCGGGACCGATTCCTTATCTCACAGCCTCACCCGGTTGTAGCATATCGCATTTCGGAACCCCTTCCTATATAGGTAGCAATAGATGGGATCTTAGTTTTTTACCTTCTGATAGACTTGACTCCACTTCCACTTACAGAGTACTTCCCAGTACTCCACTCACTGTTTAAAATATCTTCCTGAATCTATTCCTGATCACATTGCATCGTTCCCGCCCCCGTGAGTTCCGCTTGAAACGCCCGACATCGGATCCGACGACTTGGAGCAAGTACCAGACACAAGCCTGGTCCGACTTTGCCCAATCATCCTCCTGCAGGCTCGTAGTTTCTTTTCCCTCCATTTGTTCCCCATTAGTTCCGTTTGTTCCCCGTTTGTCCTGTTTGCTCCGCGTTAGTTCCGTTAGTTCCCCATAGTTCCGCTCATCGCGTGCTGAGTTCCACTCATCGGGAACCCTCCGCATCTTTGTGTTCCCAGTCCTAGTAAGGACCGTAACCCTTCGGGTCGCTAGACAGAGTCTAGTCTTTGTTTCCTCGCACTTATTTGAGGACTCGCTACCCAGTAGCAATCCCCTCGGGACGAGTATAAGCCTCGCACCCTTGTTAGACTTCTGATTCACACAGAGTCTATTTTCCTCACCCACACCACAGTTGATTTTTCTTAGAATAGTGTTCAGGCAATTACAATAGAATACTTCTTGTAATATTGGCAACCTGCAGATCATGCAAAGAACAAATTAAATTTTTGTGCCTATGACAGAAGAAACTAGAGCATGATTCCAAGCCTCTTGATAGGGCCACAGCACAGTGGACAACCTTGGCCCCTCACATCAACCTTAACTTCTGTTACTGTTAACTGCTGCTAGCTCTAATTATCGAATGTAAGTGTCGGCACTACTAAATCACAACACATACTCACCAGTGATTAGATGGACTACAAGTGGATGACAAAAGACCAGAGAGAATTCCTGGAGATGTTCCTCCCTGAGTACCGTGAACACATGGTCAACAAAACTTACAATCCAGTGCTGAAAAAAGCCTGGCAGGGATTCTTCAAGTGTTGGCCAGAGTGCAGTGTCATCCTTGCACACATGCCAGCAGATCAAAGACTGACAAAAGAACAAGAAGAACTCTTAAAAGAGGCAGTCAGTAAATGACAAGTGGTAAGCATGCTATACAATACATGTCAAACACAGATTAAACCTCACTCATCACAGCAAATCACAAGTTGGTACCGGTGGCAGAATAATGTGTCGTGTTTAAGCTGTACCAGTGGGACAAAGGGGGTGCTCAAATTTGACACGGTGCTGGCAGGTGGGGTAGAATTGAGTGGTGCACGTGCCCCCAAGAAGATGCATATCTACTCACATGAGTATTATGCAAAGAAAATCAAGATCAATGTGGACAAAACTATTCATGAGGACAACATCACTCACCATGGCCCTAAGTTGAACAAGTGCCTTGGTATAACTCAAGAAAAGTTTGAGGCAGAAAGTAATGAGGTGAAGGAAGAGGTTGAGAGGAAGTATAGAAAGGTGAAAGTGAAGTTCGCTAGAGCTCATGAGCGCTTGAAGGATGGTAAGATGCCAAAGGTTGATACAAATATGAAAGTCAAGTATGTACCTCCTGATTAGTTGTCATTTAAAGAGGTGTTGATCATTGGTCAGGGCCATCCGAGAACTAGGTTCAATGCTGGACCATGTATTCCATTACCTGTCTCATGCAACCGGTGGCTGGAAGTTTTCAGTCCTCATGGCCAGGCCTGACCCCACAAAGGGTGGAACAGTGGTATATGAGTACATCTGCTATATGTCAAATCACTTACATCAACTTATACTGCAAATTGAAGCTATCACATAGGCAAACTCAGAAATGGTGCTCAATTCAACACATTTTGTGACAAGTTCAATGGCATCCAGCAAGCATTCTTGGAATTTACTGACAGCGTGCTTGGTAAGTGTCATTTTCTCAACAACAAGCTGCAACTTGAATGCTCACCATATTATATAGCATTTGAAGCTACTCTCCCTCAAGACGCTGACAACAACAACGACTCAGAGAGCGACAACAACACTGATAACGAGATGAACAACATTCCAACCAATTCAGTGGAGGACACAGCTGAAGCTGGCAGCAGTGGTGGTGTTGGGGCCTTGAACTTCAACTTTCACACGGTCAATCTATACAGGATCTCACCTGATTCGTTCAACAATGAGTCACAATAGGTAAGTGATGCCTTATTCATCTTTGTAATACAATGTTACTGATGGTTCTTACCACACATTCAGCTTTCTACATTAGCCGATAATGCATGCCTGGGTCTCTTGTCGCATGAGGTAAGTCATGCATTGCATCTAATGCATTATTACTGATATGATACATCACTCCTGTTATGATCAACATTCACTAATTGGTAAAGGTGTCACACAACTACTAGGACTCGTCAAGTTATAGAGAAATGGATAGTATTGAGAGTGAATGTCTGAGTCTACACTGGGTAGGAATGAAGAGGTTAAGTCTAAGGAGTACTGACTACTACTACCCTAACTATATACATAACATTGAGTTGGAGATATCTAAGTCTAAAAGAAATCAGCCAATGAGAAAGAATTGTATGATACTACGGATGACGTAGCATGACGTCGTGATATATAAGCGATGAGGTCATAGCGGAGATTAAGTGATTGGTAATGGGATCGTTCTAGCCCTGGGTGTAGGGGAACCAATCAGAGATGTGATAGGTGAAATGTGAAGAGATGATGGTGTGACGTGTGAAGGTGTGAAAGGGTGAAGAGTCATGTGACCAGTTCGGGTACTGGAAGTAGCCAAAGGAAAACTGAGAAATGAAAAATGGTTCATGTTAGGAATTCATGACAACTCCAGGTTCAGCAGCCACAGTCTACATTACCCGATGCATTAGCCAATAATGCACGCCTGGGTTTCTTGTTGCATGAGGTGAGTTATGCATTGCATATAATGCATTAGTATTGATATGATACATCACTCCTGGACCAGCAGCAGTCTACGTTACCTGACCAATACTCCAACCTCAATTTCAACTTGGACCCCAATGTACTAGCTTTGATGGCTGGCAGTGATGCTCAGATTCAGTTGCCTCCCCTGGGCCCTTTCACCCCGGGATCTTCAATCATTGCTGACAGCCTCAACCATGACACCCAGATCCAAGCACATCACTCAAATCCATTCACCCTGAGCTCTGCAATCTCTGAGCTGCCATCATTCACCCCGAGCTCTTCTATCTCTGAGCTGCCACTTGTATTACCTCCTCCACCAACTCCCCTGCAAACACCGCAAGTTTGTTTGCCTCTGGTTCCCATTGAGCCCATCCAAGACACAGATCTAGATGTACCTGTGCCTTCTTCCCCTGCTAACCAGCATCAACATGCAAGGGCACCTGCAGCACAACAGCAGGTGCAGCTTCAAGAAGATGAACCTCATCAATGCCGCGCACACAATGTTGCCTTCAACAGGCATAAGATTGACAATGCCATTGGCTCTAACTCCAGCACCAAACAGAAACAAGGCTGTGGCAATGATCTAGGCTCAAACAAGTATGTTCAACATCTTTGTTATATTCAATTTGTTCATATATCTTTTCATTCCAGGAGACCCAAGTGAGGGTAAGTATGGCGTGTTGGTATTCATGGTGTATTTAGTTTTGATGATTTTGCACTCTTAAATGTCTTTATACACAGTATGACATAGTATTGTTCATTTACTTTAGTCACGACTTGTCATGGTGAATCTAATAATCTTGACTACATCGAATTGATATATATAAGTGTCCCTTTAACAACCAAATATATATGTTTTACCCTGTTCTAATGGAAGCCATTGTGCACTGGGACTTAGAAAAATTTAGCACATTCAGAGATTTCCGAGTGCATGGACTTGAACAGATTGTGTCATTGAGTCAAGCAGTGGCCTAAAAAGAATGTCAGGCCTCGAGCCATAAAGTTAAACTCAATCGACAGCAATCAAACAACCGGAAAGGATATGAGTAAGAATAGAATGCAATGTGGGGAATGAGAAGCGAGGGGGCTGCCAGGAACAGGGTTATAAAGTGTTAAGGTTGTGCTCAAGGGGAAGGTTACTCAAAGGGCTTTGGCTTCAGCTTGTGCACTGCACCCCTTACCCAAGTACGTGCCCTTTAATTTCCGAGAGGCAGAGGGGAAGTCCAGAGGTCAGATGCGGGGGGAGTTCGGTGGAACTCCAGAAGGCTAGGAGAGTACAGAGTAAGGCTACTGCAGACAAGTCCAGAGTAGAAATGGAACAGAGTTTAGACTACCCTAAGGTAGAGCCAGAGAGTTAGTCCTAAGGTTTTAACCCTAAGACTCAGAGGTAGACAAGAGATCAGACTCAAGTCTGGAGAAGCAGGAATGAGCAGAACTAAGATGATATTCGAACTAAGGAGTTCTGGAGTGTTACAGGGGTTTATATGCTGTAGGTATCATGTAAGTAAATTAGTCAGCAAAGTAGAAGCTATGTACAAAGCATGTGGAAAGTCTATTAGTAAGTGCATAACAGATCAAAGCAGTGAAGTCAGAGATGAGGATCAATAAGCAAAGCGGAAAGAACATAACCGGTAGCCAGAGAAATAGATACTCTAAAAGGAGATAGGGGTGAGCCTGGAGATGAAAGCGGAGCACCAGATGGAGAATAGGATGATAGAAGTGGACTTTCATAGGGGAGATCTGGAATTCCAGACCCGGAGGTACAGGATATGACATAAAGGCAGGGACCAGCCTGGACCAGGAATCCAGCTTTTGAAGATTGACAGTACGTTACACACATTAGGCAATATGTGCACAATTTTAAGGCTAATGCATTATAATGCACCTAATGCATTCCACTGCTGGTTTGGGTGAGAAGTAATGCAACCTAAACTTAGCATCGCTCCTGCATCACTCTATGTTGACACTTACCATGCAATAATGCATTAGAATGACAGTATAGCCTGATTGACGAGCAACATGTTGACATCAGCTAGTATTCTGCAATAACCTACCTATTTGTTTGATATATTTTTCGTTACTATCCATTTTACTATAAGAACACCAGCAGTGGCACGAGCACATCTCAGCTTCTTTCAAGAGATTGAGATGTGAGTTAATAGTCTCTACATATCGATTAGAATGCAACTAACGAGTCCCTAGTATACTTGTCTATTAGGTACATAGCTCGTTAGACGAGCTTCTTTCAAGAGACTGAGATTATACTTGTCTATTAGATCATTCCCGAAGGCCCGCGACTTATTACTCACCACAAATCTTGCCGTTGCAGCAATAAGTAAGCTGCAGCAGTAGTTAGTACTAAGTAAGGAATGTGTAAGTAGTGTATGTTCACCTCAGTAGACTAGCAAGTCACTGAGGTAGGTAGAGTAAAGAGCAAATGCAAATGATGTCCATGCTTATCTAATACTACCAGTAATGTCCATAGTCCATGTAATGTTTGACTATTCAACAGCCGTCTCTAAGGAATGAGGTACGTGGGATGGACGAGCATGAGCCGACGTCAAGCGCGTCATGCTCTGATGCTACTTTTGGTTAAGCTCGAAAACACTCGACTAGTCTCGGTCCACTCCTCCATCGGATGTTTCGGACTGGTCGGATCCCAACACACCCTGAGCTCGTTGGTGGAACGCTGACGACAATTCAGAAAGAGAAAGCAGAGTAGATTATTGGTTACAAGGCTGCGGTGGTAGAATAGACAAAAAGAACAATGCCACAGACAAAGCGTGATAAGCATACCTTGAAGGTCCGCTAGTCCCGGAAATACTCGGACCGCTTGTTTCATCACAGACCACAGTAACCCCGATGTGAAGGTGGCGGCTCAGTTGAGTCAGGACTCGGGCCTGGCGCCAGTGTAGTGTCATATACTGCCAACACTGGTTAATCTACTACGTGACATTCTAATTTCTGACTTCTGACTCCAAGTGCACACACAAAATGGCGACAGAAAGAGATCCGCTGCTTGTGGATGGAAGGACAGGACATTCAACGCAACATAGCCCTCCCGGCCCTCGCGATATTTCAAGCTCGACGCGCTTCGGAATCTTGGTTGGTCTATGGTCTGCCAATTTCCTTTCGGTGAGCTTTGCATGTGGCAGTCCTTCTGGAGGTTCTGACTTGTTGTTAGACTTTGAACTGTACGTTTCTGTGCTCTCGTCTAGTGTCCCAATTCTTACCAAAACACCCGGAATCGTTTCCAGTGACCCTAGTCGCGACTTGTACGGCTGTTGAATTTTTGCCGAATTCTGATTTGACAGTTCTGGCACAGTGCTAGCATCCATTTCCTCCGACTTTAACAGGTCAAATGAAGCTAGCTGGCTTGGTACATCGTAAATACGTTTCCCTTTGGCCAAAAATTCTGCTTTACATTCCCTCTTAGATACATGCTTGCTGCCTGCACTTTTACACCTTTATACGGACGGTTATGCAACATCATGGGGAGACGGGGTGCAAACCAGTTGGCTGTCTGTAGTGCGGCGCTGGGGACCCTTTTGTGTGGATTCTCCACGAACATGGAGATGTTGGTTGTGGCACGGTTTGTACGTTCATCCATCGTTTCCGTTTCACTCTTTTTGTGACGTGTTCTTGCAGCTATCTGGCATGGGAGGTGGTGGTATCATAACGACCTGCATGTGAGACCCGTTGTCAGACAAACCGTCCAATTTATTGCTAAATTCCACTATGAAAACTTCAGGATCGCTACGAGTGACATGTATTCCCTGCGGGTATGTTCTGTTCCGTCCACCCTCGCCGTTATCGTTTTCTCAAGAATACATATAGTCGAGAGGGCTTGTGCAAGGGGCAGCAGGTATGGTCAATGGCGTACGTCGGGTTCCACAACTTTTTGAACCTGTAAACTTATTGTGTTCAGCTCGGCATGGGTTTAGGAGGACCTCTAGGAGGTCTCATCAGCGACCGGTAAGCGCCCTCGCCTTATCTTTTCCTATTTACCATGCATTCCAGGTTTGGTTGGAGATGGGCGTTCTTGATTCAAATGCCCTTTTGGGCAATGTCGCTCGCTCTTACGACCTACAACTTGCGATATGTCACTCCCGTAAGCACTTAGAAGGATCCCAAACTTGTCACCTACTCATATGACTGTTAGGGTAAAAGCAGAAGCACCAAAGAGGTTCTGAAGAGAATCGATTACGGTGGTAGCTTTGCCCTTTTAGTCTCTGTGAGTCAATATTATTATTTGCAGAATGTCCTTGACTCCTTTCAGGTCGGATCATGTTTGTTGTTCTTGAGTATGAAATACAACGAGGATCTCCCGGTGAGTGATTATTCAAGTGAAGCATCTAATTGGTTGACCCTCGACCAGTGGTCGAACCGATGGGTATACGCGCCGCTGGCTCTTGCTGGCATTTTCTTCATAATTTTTATTTTGGTAGAGTTGTTAGTCGCGCCCGAGCCTATGATGGCGCCATCCCTCTTGAAACAGAAGGTTCCTGCTCTTGTTGGAGCTAGCAACGTCCTTATGTCATTGGTCAGCTTCTCCGTGATGTATTTCTTTCCGATGTGGTTCCAGACAGTAGCTCTCACAAGCGCATCCACAGCAGGTATGTCGCCGTCAAATTATTTCATAAATAGCGTTAATTGTAGTTAGGCCTGCATCTGTTTCCGAACAGTATATGTATGTCCATCGGTGCCTTGTTCGCCGGGTAGGTGGATTCGTCGTCGTCGTGGCGCTTTTGACTCACATCAGCGCTAGATGGATGATCCACCAGACCGGGAAGTACAAACTTATAAACCTTATCTTCGGTTTATTCCCATTCATCGGGATGGTTCTCATCACTTTGATGCGGGAGGACTCCGGACCACTGCAACAGTGGCTGAGCATTGTGAGTGATGCTTTGCATTCCTCGACTGATGTGTGGATCATAACTCCTTATCAGATTCCACTCGGGTTTGGCGACGCCGTCGTTGTACAGACGAATCTCAGTGCGTAGGATGTTAATGATCAATTGCGCTTGAGATGGCTAATCGTGTTGCGTACACATAATCAGTTGCACTACTGGCACACATCCCAGGTGCGTTACCACGGCTTCTGTGCTGAAGTTTTTAACGGTGCAAAATATCCCAGAGAGTTCGATGGCCGTTGGCACTGGTTTCTCAAATCTTTTCCGAGGCTTGGGTGAGTTGTTCTTACCGCTCCTTGTCATCAATGTTGACCTCTCGGGCACAGGACAAGTAGCGGGCGTTGCGATCTCATCTGCGATATTCCAGTTCAAACTTGACCATGAGCTTCGGTCAAGGATACACGGTGATGGCGCAGCAGAGGTAAAATGCCACCCTTCAAGCAGTCCATCTCGATACTACATTGTCCGCATCTAGATTGTGAACCAGATCAGGCATTCTATCACCCTCGTGAACAAGTTGCCACCGGACTTACAACGCGCAGCAAGAGATTCATACGCTATAAGTCTCCGCGCCGTGTTCACATTTGCTACGTGCTGTACATTGGTGGCGTATATTATCCGACTACCAGTACGTCTCCGGCTTGTTTTCTTTTTTTCAGATCTCTGTTGATGGGGTTATGGCGCAGATCCCCGAGAAACATTTAGACAGTCACCCGGAGGAGACTGATATATCCACTAATCCCGAGTCTCGCACTGTTCACTCAGACGAAGACACCCGGCAGTTTCTTTCCCAACGAAGGTCCTCTACACTCGAGTCGACAGAAGGCACACAAGACTTAGAAAGTGACTCGATTGGAGGTTCAGCCAGGAAGCGATAAACTCGCATCAATGATGTTATACATGATTTGGCAAGGACGAGAAGACAGTTTCATGAGGCGCCGATTGGCAGTACTATTTCGTAGTGAAACTACTAGTGTACTTTCAGTGTAGTGGCTTCAAAGCGTTTTGTAATTGTATTCGACTTTTTATGCACGTGGAATGATTTATAAAGTTTGATCATCCAGTCCCATGTTGTTCAGGGGGGATTACCTCTGAAAGGATGGCAGCTGGGAGGTCGGGATTGCCCTGATAGCTCCGTGATCAGAAAACAAAAACAATTCAAGTTCATGCACGCGAACTTCGCCCAGCCTGGGCCATTTCGAGCTGATCGCACGTGTCTAAACGCTCATGAAACTACAAGGCTGTGCAGTGGACGAGAGGATGATAGCAAGTGAATAAGAAACCATAGGGCCATGCGCACGTATGTTGTTATCGATCGCATCGGACAGTTCAACTTCAGAGACACTCAAAGGCATTTCGAACGTCTTTGAATGGCTATGAAATCGAAACCATGCGAGATTTGAAGGCAGCGTGTATTGCACCCTGCAAGCGCCTCAAGCTTGCGCCATCGAACAAGCTAAGCAACGAAGGCGAGCGGAGAATATGATTTGTCAAGTAAATATAAAAACACCGAATGGTCAGGAACAGGCTTCAACTATGGGGCCCAGGAACCCTTGACAAGCAAGGGGATACACGGGAACAAATTCAGAGGATCTTCTGACAGTTGAGTAACATAGACTTGTATAGTACGATCGCTCGCTTCCACCGGTATCACGGTGACGCACGATCGGAGAAGAATAAGATATCGCGCTCGCTTAACATTGAGACCTGAAGCTGATCTGCGCACTCGTTCTGAGTACTGGCATTCCGTCACTAGTAAAATGGCCCATTGTACTGCAAGCGGGGATTATGCCGTGTCCTTGAATTGATTCTGGTGGCCCTCATGGGTCAAGTATGCAAATCCCAATACTCAAGCAATACAAGCACTATATATTGTAGAGATATACTAGTCATAAATCTGTCTCGTCCGAGAATCGTACAACATTTTCTGACAAATCTGCGTGGACGCTTGATGACTCCAGACTATTACATGTCGATTATCTCGACATTTAAATCATCTGGCGTCCATTCCGAATTTCCTGTTCAACGAGACACTTACCTTGATCAGTTCGACAGGCAGGAAATACACACGCTGTCTCACACTTCGTTCTGGTGAATACCAAAAGCCTCTCCTCGTCCAGTGTGATATCATAGGGAGAGCCATCAAAAACGCGGTCGCCGACTACCTCCACATAAGGAAGGCACGTTGTCACGCCGTCACGTCCTCAAAGTCTGTGGATAGCTCAGTCATACTTATACGCGCGCGTACCTATAAAGTCACCTCACCTTCGTTAGATTGCATGTCTAAAACGGCCGGCGGGAACGGCGGACCGATGGGGATACTTCTCATGTCGGGACATTCATGGATCTAAAGGCGCAGCGGGACACAGGGTCCCCAGACTAGATTGTATTGTCTTACATAGAGTTTTCTGAAAATGGTCACGAAAAAGTCTGGATGACGGTTCAAACTACCTTGCCAATGCCACGCGCTATGTCAGAGGGAATGAAGTCTGCCATGTGCAACCGGAACCCTGAACCAGATAAATCTGAGACAGGAATCGGCCATACAAGACGAGATCCTCCCACACTAACTGGTTTCCCCATTAGAGCAATTGGCTCAGTCGTTAGAGGAAAGGAGCGAGTATTTTGTGAACCCCATGAAGACCACGGAACAAGAAGTCCATCTCTTGAGGTCGCATCGAACCATATGGGAGGGATATCAATGAAAAACATGCGAGTGGATATGTCCATGATCGGCGAAAGAAGGCCCGCGTCCACATATATGACTCGATTTGCAGGGTTTGTTGTCCAGATCCAATGCTCATCCGTTGGAGCGAGACGCATACAACTCGAGGCACCATGGACAACCAAAGGAAATCGGAACTGGAGCAGGTGTTTAGTAACGGACAATAGCAGCACAAAGCTCGCTTGATGCTGCGATGCCTTCGATAGGTCCTCAACGTTGTATAGCCCTATATACCCATTGGATGTGAGAATTGAAAGCTTCCTCGTGGTAAGAAAACGGATGTCAGACAACAACTTATGGCCTTCGCCGCACACGAATATATCCTTTCAATGCTTAAATCAGTTGTTTGAATGGTAGATGGAACGAGACACCTACATTAGCTGGACCACCTTGATGCCAATTCCATACGAAAACTTGCCGCAAGCAGCTTGGCTGTTGTGCTACTTTCTGAAGTCGCCTAATAATCGCGTTGAGCAGTAAGTTGAGAGGGGGGGTTGCTTATATAACCCGCTCCTATAGGGGTTCGATTTCGCAAACGGGGCACAGCCACTTCGACTTAGCACTTCCGTCTCGCATAATATCAGGATCTCCACGTCGTCGGCGTACAGGAGTTTCTCCCAAGTGAGCTCTGTCCTTCGAGAGCCCTATCTTTCAAGGCAGGGTTCGTATCCCCCTCCGGAATGGCAAAGATCCCTTGATGCTCGACAGGTTCTGCATGTCTGCAGTCCCTCTCATGTAGAGCTGTGCAGGCGTTATCCCTGACCGTGTCCAGTAAGCTAAGCAAATTCTCGTCACCCGATAATATAAAGATGTAAACCGGAGGCGCGCTGCGTGGTAACACATAAGTACGCGTTTCTGAGCTTCGATTCTCGGCTTAGTTCGGCGTGCTGCGGAATGGACGTCACGTCAGCTACAGGTAAGAGCCACGCACCCACGCATTGTACACTGACCGCTTCCGCAGTATCCTGCTAGCGCATGATCGGAAACGGCGACCGGCTGCAGCCTGCAATGAGCGATGAACTAAAAAGTGAACGTAAGGAGTCCAGTCTTTCAAACTCCGATCTTTGCATCTTTAGTCTTCGCTTCGACGTCCACTGCACCTAGGTACTACCTTGGTATCATTGCCGGTATCACTTGAGTCGCTGTAGAGTTCGTGTAGGCATCAGCTTCTCGACGCCACAAACGATTTGATTCGATCAAATATTGATAGATATTCTAAGTTCTCGCAAGAATTACATATAGAACATCTTTGAAATCGTTCATATCTTTCCCACTCGAGGCTGCGAAGTTCGAACGCTCTCGTTCAGTGTACTACATATCAAGAACAGAACTGCATAGATATTATATGAGTCAAGCATGTAAGATGATGTACAACGATTCTTAGTCTTCGACGTAGTTCGATTTTTTTTCCCGTCGCATACGGGCGCCTATTCCTAAATCTGAAGCATAAATCCAATAGATGGTCAACAAAGGGGGTTGGGAGAGCGGTTCCATGCTAGCAGTGTGAATGGTGATTACAAGCTAGAAGCATACAAGGACATAGTCCAACAACATAACACTTGAGCGTACACCGCCAAACAATGCACCTCAGATCTGAAGTCTGCACCACGATCCACACGCCCAAAATAAGCACCCCACACTAAGCGCGCGTAATCCAAGCCTACGCACCTAAAAAAAAAACGACCGGCGATCCAATCCCCGAGGCTAGGAATCAGCAGCGACATAAGCCGAAAGTGGGGACTGCACGTAATCTTGCGCAGATAACACCGGTTTGCGTTTCGCCAGCGGCCGCGAAGCTTCGTGCCGCCGGAACACCATCTGCGCGACTAACTGCGATACACTCCCTATCACGCCTTTCTTGCGGCGTTCAGGGCTCTTCCCCTCACATACATCCATGCCGAACTTGTCGCCCAGCTTCAGCCTGAGCAACGCCCCGACCTCCTTACTCCGCTCCCGCTCCCTCTTCTTCGACGACTTACGCGTATGACATGGCTCTACGCACTCTGGGCCCTCAAGGGGTCCCTGCAGTGCAGCAAGCGCACGCTTGCGCAAGTCGAAGAGCTGTGCGAGCTCGGGGTCGCTATCCATATCGTGCACGGAGAGGCAGAGATTGAAATCTTCGGGCGAGGGTGAGCGCGGGAGGGGCAAGTCTCTGGGGTCGTTGATGAACAAAAGTGGCTGGCTAGGGACGAACGGGACGCCTTGCAAAAGTGTAGGGGGCGCGAATGCGGATACATCGGGAAGGAGGTCGTCGTCTGTGTCAGCGCCGGGGAGTGAGAGAAGGGATGTACTGGGAGAGGGTGTGGAAGGTTGTAGGTTATCTGAGTCGTCGGGAAGAGAGGAGTAGGAGCGCCTGCTGGGAGATGATGGTGGTATTTCAGGTAATGAATTTTCGTGCTCTAGCTCTGGGAGATCTGAATGGGAGAGATGAGGAGATCTGAGCTCTGGAGGATCATCGATGTCCATATTTGTCAATGAAAGCGCAGAACGGTGGGGGGAGGACGTGGGGTGCTCATCTAGTTGGTGCATGCGCTGGTAGGATGACCAGGGTATATGGAGTGGCACGAGTCTAGGACGGGGTGGGTCGATGTCCAAAAGGTAGGGCGCCTGATCAGATGAGAAGGGCGTTATGTCGTTAGATAGCGGTATAGACATATCAGGGTCATCAATGTCCTTGCTCTCTAAAAAGGGAGACCACGAAAAATTTGAGCTTTGGGGATCATTCCAATGCGACTGCTCCAGATCGTGTTCTGGTGGCTTCCAGGGTGGTGATAGAGGTGAGAGCGGCGACTCCGACTCGGCGGAACCATCCGACATGTCAGATGTCTCGTCGTCAAAATCCTCTTCAAAATCACTCTGATGAGGAGTGCTGCGCCCGCTCTCGTCATACATCGAATCGTCATCATCGTCATAACCTGGCAACTCTAGGTTATAGAGCAGCTGTGTCGGTGGTGGCGTTAGAGGTCTATGGCAAGCAAGGTCCTCACGGCGCATAACGGTCGGCGAGTCCAGGACGCCGGGGGAATGGGTAGTGAAGATGGGGGTAAATTCGCCTCTTTCTTCTGGCAGAGGGATGGTGCACTTTGATGTAGAAGCGGTAGAAGGTGGACTCGGGTATGAGTTCGCCGGACCAGTGTGCTTCAGAAGATTGGATGGGCCAGGCACGCCTTGTGTGTGTTGAGACTTGAGAGGGGGGAAATCTTCCTCCGAGAAAAGGGAGAAGAAATGACTACTGCTGCAGCTAGGAATTGGGTGCCAAGGGTGCGAGCAGAGTGGCGCAAGGGTAAACACGGGCTGTGATAAAACTGGCTCTGGTTTGAGCAGGGATGAATCATTCAGAGAGGATGTGTTCTGTACTAGGGCAGCCCTAGTCAAATTATCCTTGGTATCCATTATGTTCACCGATTTCATGCCCTACAATTGCAACGACCGCCAAGAAAAACCGAGTCTGGTCAACAAAAAAAAACAAGGATACAAAAAAACAAGATAAAGACTCACAAGATTCGTACATCAAAGGTTGCAAGAAGACATCACAAAAGACAGAAGAAACAGATGAATTTACTGTGGACGATATCGTGAAAGAGCGTCAAGCTGGAGCAGTGCTTGACTGACTCCCTCCTCGTGCCCAACCTTGTGGCTGAGAAACTCGTGTTCGGTTATTGCCTTGATGGGCCTGCAGGCTAAGATCCACGAGTCCAACGTTCTGAAACTACTAAATACAGCACTATGGATCATTTCCATTTATCTTTATGTCACCTGCTCTCTAACACCTGACAACGACATCATCCTCAATAATTAAGTATATCAGGTTACATAGGCCTTAAAACGCGATGCGATAGCGTCTCCTCGCCCTCAGTCGCATGAGGTTCCAGCTCCGTCGCTTTCACCCCCCGTTTCGTCAAAGCATATTCCCTGCACGCATCTCTACTCTTCTTCAACTCAGGATCGTCCTGTGCTAGCACAACTATGTTGATCCCCGCGAAATTGAGTTCCAGAAGCTGCGCCACTTTTACCAGCAGATCGGGATTAGGAGAATACGTCCCAGAGTTGTTATCAATCACCAACTCCCATCTCACACTGCTATCATCTATGCAATCGGAGAAGTTCTCCCAGCCACCTTCTGGGCGAGGGTGGAACTCACCGCTGTAGACTACGCTTTCTGCGCAATTACTATGCAGTGCGTGCTTCGACGCAAAGTCTACGAAGAACGCCGCCCCTGTTTCTGAGAAACGGAAGGTCTCGTCCTCCTTGGAGATAACATACGTGTACACTGCAGGCTTGATGCGATTTGTCAATCCGTGACTGCCGTCACCCGATAACTGACGCGGACCGTCATGCAACAGCTTGAATACATCATCGGCACTTGTGATGACCCCAAAACTATTCAACACGGTCCGGGCGTACAACATGCGGTGACCAGCCACTAGGGCGGAACGCACTGCAATTGATGTAGGCCCTTGAAAAATCGCCTGCGCGGCCTTGTAATCGTGGTTCCATCGTTGCATCGTATCGCCAAATAATTGCGGGATGCCTTTAATATAGATTTTCCATGTCGAATACAGCTGCGTGTCCCTGAGATTGGTAAGAACGCCCATTGTTGGTGAATTGTGACGAGAATAATGGATCGGGCCATCAAACGAGTAAGGTAGTGATCTTGAATCATGAGCCGACGGAGAGGATTGGATCTGGAGGGATAATAGATCCAAATGCTGATAAGCACAATCTCTGCCGATCAAATGTGGGGCAGACATACGTTCAACCAAAACGACCCTTTATTTTGACCGAGGCGTTTCCCGACTATTTCGGCCTCTTTGACACCTGGGCTTATTGTGGTCTGGAAAGAGCCGATATCATTATCTACGAGTGCTCCGGTCTCTGTCTCTCGTACTACCACGGACAAGGTAGCTGTAGAAGGAACTTTGTTTATGATCCAGGTCTCGTCCCAAACAGGGGAGAGGGTACTCGACTTAACAGACGACCTGCAGGAAAGTATGACCACTATTCTAATAAGCAGACAGCAAAACACTCACTTGTACGAAACCTTGTCGTCAAGCTGAGCACGAAAACACGGGTTCGTCGTGCCAATAACATGCACCCGCGGAAGATCCGACGCCCCAATAAACTTCAGAACCCGTTCATTTGCACCCATCACGCCTTAACAAAACAAACACCCACCCTGATAACCAGATCCACGTACTTGGTATCTACATTGAGCTCTTTCGCCGCGAGCGTGATGGTGTCAGAGTGGTTGCGGGACTTGCGTTTTGCGTTATGCAGGGCGTGGTGAGCATTATCCATGAGGTTGGTAGCGGAATGGAGAAGGTTAGTGCGCGCGGACATCGGTAGTCCGTGAAAAGCGTCGAAATCATGTTTCAGGTTGCGCTCCAAGATGCACTGCTCGTCCGGTATTCGGTAGAGGAGAACACCACGGCCGGTTAGCTCAAACCTTACTTTAGGGTTAGGGTTTACATGATTCCCCATCGAAGGTGACAAGCCTTCACCTTGCCTTGCAAGGTCAAATGGCCGAGACCAGCTGTGTATCATTGCTCCGGACGAATGACATTCGAGTCCCGTCAAATATCACATACAATTAGTACAAGGGCGTTGGGCGGAGATCGCAGCTAGATCGCAACTTCCTTAACCAATCATTTGAATACACCATGAGGAACAGGTTCATTTTGATTCGTCTGCAGCCTGGGGCCCATCTGAACGCCATGTCTCCCACTCCCAGCTTCCGTGCCCTAAGTGTGGCTTACATGCCACTGGACGACTCTGGACGATCGCCGTGGTTGAGGGTGAATGAAATTCAGTGATAGATACATCTAGCGCGGACGCACTGCACCATATCTGACTATCCGAACGACTCGAATATCTTTGCGAATTCTTCTTCATCATGCGGCAGCTGGTTATCGCCCTCATCAAATGAGAGCGGCAATAATATCACAGACACAGCGCAAATGATTTCATAACAACCTTTGACCACTCCCAATCGATGATGCCGATGATATATGCTGGTCGTTGACGAGTATGTGGTAGTCCTTGTCGTTCTGACAGCGCAGACAAAAGATTTCATTGCACATCGAGTCAACTGGGATGAGCGTCCAGATATATGGGGTAGGATGACACAGGGTCATCGACCGCCCACTGAGAAGATGCAATGAGGTGAAGATAACAATCAATTGTGATTCACGTGTTGACACAGGACCCAGATTGGTGAACAGGCCAAGTTGTGTAAGTGGCAATTCGACAATGTGATTCAAACGTTATGCGATCCGCAAAAGCGCCGATAGACGCTTGTGGCTGTATAGAGCCTATATGTCGAAATGAATGATGTTGAACAATGTTGGCGAGTTGATGGAGTGCATGACGACGCTGGTCGGAACCTAAATCGTACCACTCGAGCGGGGAAACTTCCAGATTGTTCATCAGGATATAGTTGACGTCGTCACCATTTATATCAGCTGTTAGACCATATCCGTGAAATGGTAGGAATCGACACTCCAACGCGATCGAGATACACCAACGTTGCGTATTCCCTGATCAAAATGTGATTTTGCACAACTTGGAGAGGTGCAACTGCAGTTTTCCATTGACTGTGAGCGGGCCATGCGACATTATCGTCAAATAGAACGTCGAGATGAACGTTCATTTCCCCCATCATCTTCGAAAGCTGAGGGTGGTTGGCTGTGGCAGCGGCGAGAGCCGGAATGATAGGGTATGGAATATCCTTGCGAATAGATGATGCAACGTTCGCTGGCTGAACTAGAATGAATACGTTAATTAAGCTTAGGCCCCACCAGTTCAGCAGTTTCCGTTTTCACGTAGTCAATGCAGAATACACCCCAGTCCTAAGTTTCGTCGATTAAGGAGGGAAAAACAAAGGGAGGGTTTGGACAAACATTTTCGTTCTTTGGACGATTGCGAAAAGGAGGACTTCGGTGTTTATAACGTAAGCGACGGTGACAGCAACCATGGCGATTGCATGGCGAGGCTGTATCTGACTGACTGTTATAGCAGTCGGGCAAGTGATCGAGCTTATCAAGTCAAGTCTTCAATGACGGTCAGGTGCATTCTCATTGGCCAACACAGCCACTTGATTGGGAAACACAGACGGGGCGCAGCCCGCACTTGGCAAGTCTACTAAGGCATCAACATCAAAGGAACTGCGGGAATTAAGGAAAGAGAATACCGCATTACGAATCCATTCATACATCAGCATTTGCATGGTCCGATCTTCGCTCATTGAAGAAGGCCTCGAGCCGATACTTATGAAAGATCTTCCCAAAAATAAACAAATTGAAAGCTGGTCCTCAAGGCCTTATCATCAATCGATCAATTATTCTGTATCGTCGAGAAGCCAACATCTGCGCTGGCCCTCATACGATCTCCATAACGAATTGTCAAACAAACGATCCTATAGAAATTAAATTAAATCTCAACCCTCAATCATGCAGTCAAAAAAACCCTTACCCTTGTCCAACGAGTGCAAGAACAGCCGCGGTGATGTCCGTCCACGCAACACCGATGTGCTCGATCGATGGGATGACAAGAGCAGTCGCAGCAGACAGAATGACTGACCTGATCCCTCTGGAAACATTTGTATATAAATGAGTGAGTTACGAGTGTGATAGTCAGATCAAATCACAAAGACTGACACGCTAGCAGCTGTGATCTCTGCGCTTCGAGAGTGCACTACATCCACATTATAAGAACCAATTGGGTTCATCACAAAGTCGACCTTCGATAATCAGTGAGTCCATGCATGGGGAGGGAGAAACTAGCTGCGAGGGCCTACCCCCATTCCATTGGTATAAAGACACAATAGATTCAACCAAAGACCGATTAGACCTCCGACATACGTTGTGAGAAGCCCCGACGCTGCGATGGACAAAGGGACCAAGAACAACCCTCCAATCCACGTCGCTCTCAGGCGGTCTTCCGGAAACCACACTCCTTTGCGCTTCTTCCGCCATTTTCTGACTACAATGTCTGACAAGTGGCCAGCGAGCGGGGCTCCGACTGTCAAGGATCGCGTTGGTGAATTGTGACTACAATGGTCCGTACTTACTGAAGTTCCCAAGTCCGTTAGGGAGGAAACACGCTCCGATGATGGCATCATTCGTGATACCATACTGAACGCCCTATACTGCGATCAGCATGTAAGATATAAGACGAATGGTCAACTTACAATAGTATACGCGAGCGGTACGAGGAGAACTACGTTGTCTCATATGTGAATGTACTGTGGTTGGCAGTTAGTATCAACGCACCATAGTCGCTAATGGGCACCAGACTCGAACCAAGCATCTACAAGTCATCCGGAAGTACGAATTAGCCAGTGTATCCAATACGCAAGATCCTTGGTAAATGCACTCACAACCGCAAATAGATTCGGACTGCGAAGCAGCCACAGACTATTCAGAGGATTAATCCATGTGATATGGAGCCATCTCCTGCGCGTGATTTTATCGATGCCGATTGTACCGGGATGGCTCGTCTCAGGAAAACTAAGGTATATGAGAAGTATCTCGAGCAAGCCCCATGCACCAAGGGAATAATGCAAATTACGCCAGGACCAGTATTGCGCCGCCGCACCTGTTCGAATACATCGCTAGAGTCAGCATCCATATTCACACGATATATTGATGCAACATTTGCCTCCCAGAAACGGGGCAACAGCAAAGCCGAGAAGCGTGGCCTGAGAGTGTTGTGTCAGTACCCACAACCAAAAAACCATTCAATCATCATGATGCCTTACACCCTGGAATATCCCAATACCAGTGCCACGCTCCTCTAATTTGTATATGTCACCAATAACACCAGCCCCCAACGACAACCCTCCGGAGCATCCGAACGTCTGAACGAATCTCCAGAATAATAAACTCCGCAACGAAGTCGACATCGCGACACCACAGCTCCCGACGCATAAAAATGGCATCCCGCACAAATATATCGCTCGGCGTCCATCTGCACGATGTTAGAACTTGGAATGAATACGGACCACGACATGAATGAACGTACAGAAAGATGAATACGCAGCCCAAACCAACGCCCCGACAGCACTCGCAAAGATCGAAAGACTGACGGTCAAGCTAGGAAAGTCGCAATCCGAGTGCCATATAATACATCCGATTCACCCACAACACGCACCTGACAGCAGCATGTGTCGCGTCAAGATCTTTAGCTACCTGAGGAATGGAGGGCACGAATGAGGCTGAAACGAACTCTGATCAACACCATTCATCAGTATGCAATGTATTTGAAACCAGATCGCATACTTGGTAATAAACCCGCAAAAGATACTATGAACACGATCCACCTCTTCTGATCTCGGTTGAACCGGTCATAAACAGCCTCGTGCGCTGTTCCGTCACCATCGTTGCTTGACGTCAGCAGGGGGGTTTCTTCTGAAGCCATCTTGCAAGTTCAAGCGCAAGCAGCACGGAAGAAATATATAACATGATAGAGCCCCCTAGGGTTACAAATGTCATCCTGTGACCTGTCAAGATAAGTGTCACGGACCGTAAGAAGCAGAGATACTTACTACTACCGCCGGCCGAAGCGGTTATTTTGGTTTGCTGCCTCGAGGTGTTGAGCAAGCCATAGGTAAGCGGCTTCTGGGCTTGTTTCTCGGCATATCCTTAACACCGATGAAAATGACTCAGCCTGCCGGGGTATGATCAGTTTCTGTGACACCCTTCCACATGACTTGAAATTATTCTTTCTCGTGCCCTTGGGCGTACTTCGACAGATGCTAGGTTGAGTATGGTCTCGAAAGCACAAGATAGAACATATGATCTTGGCCTTGAAGTTGAAGGGGAGTGCGGTGAAAACGGTTGAAGCCTTCAACAGAGTCTTCGCGGCACTCCCAAAACTATGGCTGCGGCACCACAGTTTCCTTGAAGCTCGGTCGAAACGTCCTTGACAAGTACGACTTTCACTTGCAAACAAGTTCCACTAAAAATACGACTGCAGTTGGTCACACTGCAGTTATAAGTAAGTATCAGATCCAGTTGCAGGTCATGCATATTTCAAACTCCGACTGACCAGCAGTGACTGTTGTAGTGTTGAGCAAGTTCGTTTTGGCGTTCTGGACTCCCTCACTATTGTGAAAATGGGCGAGGAGTGAGGAGGAGGGGAGAGGCCAATCCGCCTCCAGAATGCGCCCTGGTTATACTTTTTCCGGGCCTGCCCAAGGCCTGCCTTCAAACACGCCTCATACTCGTTTACGTGTCCTGGTCCGCCGTTTAAAAGCAGCTGGTTCCGCACCAACACCACAGCTGAAATTTGACAGCGGTGGTCTGGCACAGATCGCGGCGTTAGTTCTGCGTTGAATGTGCACACGAAAGCACTCGGTTCCAATGTCTCAGGCTCGCCCTCCTTGGTCGTAAAATTACGTCTCCAGGTAGCCTTGGCGCTAGATTCAACCCTGTCGATGTGCTTCCATCGGGTATCCAGCACATCATTAAGCTTCTCAGTGAACGTCGCCCACAGCGTTTAGCACAGTGCGAGTCTATATGAAAGATCGAAATTTCTCCCGTCCATCAATCTATCAATTATTCTCTATAGTCGAGAACCCAACGTCCACGCTGGCCCTCATGCGATCGCCATAACGAATCGTCAAGAAGATGATCCTAACAAAGAAATTGAAGGCGGTACTATGTAAGTTCCCTGCCTTCAAACTTGCAGTCAAAAAGACCCTCACCCTTGTCCGATGATCGCAAGAATACCCGTGATGATGTCCGTCCACGCGACACCTATGTGCTCGATGGATGGAACGACCACAGCAGTTGCAGCAGATAGAATGAGTGACCGGATTGCTCTGGCAGGCAAATGAATAAGTGGAAGTTTGATATCCACGCTATATCATGGAAACTGACGCGGTAGCAGCTGTGATCTCTGCGCTTCGAGAGTGCACTACATCCACATTGTAAGAACCAATTGGATTCATCACGAAGTCTACCTATACAGATCAGTTGAGTTGCTTCATGCACATGGAGAGAAAATAGGGGTGACGACTCACTCCCATTCCATTCATATAAAGACACAGCAAATTCAACCAAAGACCGATCGGACCGCCAACATACGTCGTAATGAGCCCCGACGCGCCAATGGACAATGGCACCATGAAAAGCCCTCCGATCCATGTCGCTCTCAAGCGGTCTTCTGGAAACCACTCTCCTTTACGCTTTTCCCGCCATCTTCTGACCACAATGTCTGACAGCCGACCAGCAAGCGGGGCTCCGACTGTCAAAGGTGACATTGGTGATCTGTGACTACAACGAGTTACACTCACTGAAGTTTCCCAGGCCGCTAGGGAGGAAACACGCTCCAATAATGGCTTCGTTCGTGATACCATACCGGACGCCCTATACTACGATCAGCATGCGAGAAGTAAGATGATAATTATCTTACAATGGTATACGCCAGCGGTACGAGGAGAACTACGTTGTTTCATGTGAGAATGCACTGAGCGGTTAGTATGAACGCACCGTAGTCACTGATGAGCACCAGACTCGATGCAAGCATCTACATCCCACACAGAACGAAGAGGTGGCATCCAACGCGAAGATATTCGGTAAATGCACTCACCACCGCAAATAGATTCGGACTCCGAAGCAACCACAAACTACCCAGAGGATTGACCCACGTGATATGGATCCATCTCCTGCGCGTGAGTTTATCGATGCCCAATGTACCGGGATGGCTTGTCTCAGGAAAAGTAAGGTATACAAGAAGCATTTCGAACAAGCCCCATGCACCAATGGAATAGTGCAAATTACGCCAGGACCAGTATTGCGCCGCCGCACCTGTTCGAGTGCATTGCTACAGTCAGCATGCATAAACATCTAGAATATATGGATACGATACGTACCTCCGAGAAATGGGGCAACAGCCAACCCAAAAAGAGCAGCCTGAGACATCTGTGTCAGCACCGACAAACAAGCAAATTCGTATCATCATGATCCCTCACACCGAAGAATATCCCAATAGCGACTCCCCTCTCCTCCAATTTGTAAATGTCACCAATAACACCAGCACCCAATGATAAACCCCCAGAACATCCAAACGTCTGAACGAACCGCCAGAATAACAGACTGGGCAACGAAGTCGAGGCCGCGACACCACAGCTCCCGACGCATAAAAACGGCATCCCGCACAAATATACCGAACGGCGTCCATCTGCAAGATTGCTGTTAAGTAGAACTTGAAACTACGACAAGATCACGAAACAATATGGATTCACGCACAGAAAGACGAATTCGCGGCCCAAACCAATCCTCCAACTGCAGTTGCGAACATCGACAGACTGACAGTTAAGCTGGAAACCCGCAATTCGAGTGTCACATGCTACATCTGATTCACATCAAACACGCACCTAACAACAGCATACGTCGAATCGAGTTCTTTAGCTACTTGAGGGATGGAAGGAACGAATGTCGCTGAGACGAACACTGAGTCGAACCACGTGCATCAGTATGTCTGCACTAGCAGTGCACTTTTTAACTCCCAGTACTTACTGGGCAACAAACCCGCCAAAGAAACGAGAAACACGATCCACCTCTTCTTTTTTGGCTTGAACTTGTCATAAATAACTTCATGCGCGGTAGACGTCAGAAGGAGGCTTTCTTCTGAAACCATCTTCAATGGCGAACTGAGCTGCAGAGCATACAGCGCGGAAGAGATTTAGGCAGAAAGCCTGGGAATTGGCCAGTCTGCCTGTGATTTGAACTCTGCACAGACTGGACGAGACTCCGTGTCAATGTCATATTGAAGTCTGTGTGACTCTGAGATGGCAGTGTGAAGTGGGTCACTCGGCCCGGGAGGTTGCCGGGTCAGTTGAGCCCGCATCCCGCCATCGCAGAGCGACTGACCATCCTAGCACTACGCTGCTTCTCCACTGCCAGTGAATATGTCGTGCTTGCCATCTATCTCACCGGCGGCGGCGGAGGCGCTACCCATAGCCGCGGTCTGCCAGACTGCTTCTCCAGCCCCTGAACGACAATTTGACATGGGACAAACATTACCTTGCGAAGCATGGTCAATGCCAGCTCGAATCCGCTGGCGAGAACTACTGCAACAAAGATTGATAAGCTCGTCCTCGATCAGCTTGTTCCTTCTGCCGTAATGTCTCAGTGGGATCAGGTATAGTGGAAGTACTTAATAACAGAGCATACAGCACAGTTGAGGAGATTCTGCAGAGACTCTGGGAATATTTGGTCTGTATAGAATATATATGTGAGCGGTTGACTCCCAGGAGAGACCCACCGAGCCCGCAGAAGGTTAGACTTTCTCCCGACTCCCGAGTAACTAGTAACTGTTGACACATACCTATGAAGTACATCATTAAACTTCGTGAACTCTGCCCCCGTGCGAGCAGCTTCGCTCAAGATGACCCGAAATCAGTCTGTCTATTGGAAATTTGAACGACGCCTAATATTTCTTCTAAGTGCAAACAAAGCTCCTCCTGTCCTTCAATTTATCAATTATTCTCTAGAGTCGAGAAACCAACGTCCACGCTGGCCCTCATGCGATCGCCATAATGAATCGTCAAGAAAATGATCCTAAGAAAAAAATCGAAGCGTTACTATGTAAGTATTCTCGACCCCCGACCACGCAGTCAAAAAGGTCCTCACCCTTGTCCGATGAGCGCAAGGATAGCAGCGATGATGTCCGTCCACCCAACACCTATGTGCTCGATTGATGGGATGACGAGAGCAGTCGCAGCAGATAGAATAAGTGATCTGATCGCTCTAGTAGGTAAATGAATCAATTCACGTTCGATATCCCCGCTACATCATGGAGACTTACACGCTAGCTGCTGTGATCTCTGCGCTTCGAGAGTGCACTACATCCACATTATAAGAACCAATTGGGTTCAACACGAAGTCGACCTGAAATCGGTGAGCTAATTTATACACAGGAAGAGAAATTAGAGGACCTACCCCCATTCCATTCAGATAAAGACACAATAAATTTAATGAAAGGCCGATGGGACCACCAACATACGTCGTGATCAGCCCCGACGCCCCAATGGACAATGGCACCATAAATAGACCTCCGATCCATGTCGCTCTCAAGCGGTCTTCTGGAAACCATACTCCTTTGCGCTTCTCTCGCCATCTTCTGACGACGATATCCGACAGGCGGCCAGCAAGCGGGGCCCCGACTATCGAAGATGACGTTGGTGATCAGTGACTATAATAATCTGCACTTACTGAAGTTTCCCAGTCCGTTGGGGAGAAAACACGCTCCGATGATGGCCTCGTTCGCGATGCCGTACCGGACGCCCTGCACTGCGATCAGGATGGGATATATAAGATGATAATCATCTTACAATGGTATACGCCAGCGGTACAAGGAGAACTACATTATTTCATGTGAGAATGCGCTGAAGAATTTCGTATCAACTCACCATAGTCACTAATGAGCACAAGACTCGACGCAAGCATCTGTAGTACACAGGATGTACGAGTTTGTATCCAACGCGCAAGTTACATAGTAGATGCACTTACAACCGCAAATAGGTTCGGACTGCGAAGCAGCCACAAACTACTCAGAGGATTGACCCATGTGATATGGATCCATCTCCTGCGCGTCAGTTTATCAATGCCCATTGTACCGGGATGGCTCGTCTCAGGAAACGCAAGGTATATCAGAAGGATCTCAAACAAGCCCCATGCACCAAGGGAATAGTGCAAATTACGCCAGGACCAGTACTGTGCCGCAGCACCTGTTCGAGTACATCGTTAGAGTCATCAATGACCAGAGTATATGGATGTGATACTTACCACCAAGAAACGGGGCAACAGCGAATCCAAAAAGCGTGGCCTGCGACAGCCGGGTCAGTACCCACAACGAATAAACCATTTGGTCATTTCTCACACCGAAGAATATCCCAATAGCAGTCCCCCTCTCCTCCAATTTATAAATGTCGCCAATGACACCAGCACCCAACGACATTCCCCCAGAGCAGCCAAATGTCTGCACAAATCGCCAGAATAACAGACTATGCAACGACGTCGACATCGCGACACCACAGCTCCCGATGCATAAAAACGGAATTCCGCACAAATACATCGATCGGCGTCCATCTGCAGGACTGCTGTTAGGAACTTGAAGCTACGAATAATCACGACTGGATGCACGCACAGAAAGAGGAATACGATGCCCAAACCAACGCTCCGACAGCACTCGCAAAGATCGACAAACTGACGGTCAAGCTAGAAAATTGCTCGATCGCCAAATGTTACATCTGGCCAACATATAAAACGCACCTTACGATAGCATGTGTCGAATTGAGATCTTTGGCTATTTGAGGGATGGAAGGCACGAATGTAGCTGAGACGAACACTGATCGACGTTGATTAGTACTGCGTAATGTCTTCACTCGAAGTCCCTGTACTCACTCGGCAATAAACCCACTATAGAAACGAGGAACACGATCCACCTCTTCTGATCTGGCTTGAACCTATTATAAATGGCTTCATGCGTACTGGACGTGAGCAAAGAGGTTTCTTCTGAAATCATCGTGAATCGCGAGGTGAGCCTCGCATACAGCGCGGAAATGATTTATACTAATTTTCATGCCTAGCCCTCGCTAGGGACTAGGGTGGTACATAATAAAAAGTCATCCTGTGACCCCTCAAGACAAGCGCGACGGACCGGAGGAAGCATCAAAAGTTAAAACTCACTGTTTAGGATGGGTAGCCGAGGCGGTTTTTTTTGGTCTTTGCTGCCTCGAGGTGATGAAGAAGCTGGAGGTTGTTTCTTAAGTGGCGTGTTTTTAATCTGGTGCAGCGTTTGCCAACGTGTTACGCTGCTTTAATACGCGTTATCTTCTGAGTCATATCGCCGCCTCTACATACGTCAGCGAGAGCTCCCCATCTGACCTCCCCACTACTGTGTGAGTCAGGACTTGATCAGGACTGATCGTTTCAACAAAAAAAGAAAAAAGAAGGACAAGACATGCGATACCAATTAACTACAGGATCTCAAAAGTGAATAAAAATAGCTCCGCATCAGCGCTCTTGAGGTTGAGACGCACTGAGTTCGGGGGTGAGCTAGTGGTAAGCTGCTGCACTTCAAGCTGTGGTTTATGAACCAGATCTGACGATTGCGCGTCGTGCTCTCTCATTCGCCGACATCCTTCCTCGCATGCACAAGTTTGCGGCTGGCGGAAGAGGTCGTCGAAGGTGCTGTTGAGTGCGGAGTCTCTGTCCTCGACTGCCCGGACTCGTGTGTCCCCCTGCATCGTCGAGCCCTCGCTCAAGGCTCTCCAGAGCTTCTTGCTTGTATTCCCCATTGACTGTGAGATCTTCGATATGTCGCGCTAGCTCTTCCTGTGGGGCTGTGTGCACTCGCGTGGATGTCCTGGAGAGATTGGTCGTAGAGTTCGTGGAGAAGCTGGGATTTTCAATCCAGCTGTGTTCTACATGATATTCCACCATTGAAATGACAGATGGTGTGCGGCGTTCTGCATCGTCCTCGAGTGGATAGACCTAATTTCCGAGGTATTCGGTCTCCTTGTTCGCAGCACGGAGCTCGGCATCTTTGCCTGTGCTTCTTGCTTGAGGTGTGCAAGGGTGGCTCCGAACTTGACACAGATGCGTTGGCACATTGAGGCGGAGTTCCCTTACTTCGTCCTGGAATTCTGAATCAAACAACTACAAATTACAGCTATTTGCATAAAGGATGGCACTGGCGTGAAATTTTCGTTCAATTAGGAAATGTTAGACTTAGTGAAATTTTGCTCGTGTACGCTCATACTACCCTTATATTATCATCTTCACAACATGGGATTTCGCAAGATCAGTCGTGATGTGAAACTTGCGGCAATCCGACTCCATGAACGGAACCTTCTAAGCCTTCGTGATATCCTAGATTGCTGCGGATTTTCCAGACGCACTTGGCTTTCGGATTTTGAAGCTCTGGCACGAAACCAGCGATGTCGAATATCGTCCTCATCGGACCCATTGGAATCAAGGTCACTGTCATGCTCTAGCAGGCTCTTGTGTTTTTTGGAGGCAGGAATAGTTATAAACGGCATGATGATAATGAATTACAGGGGATGTGAGTGTACAATGAGCAAAATTTCACTAAGTCTAACATTTCCTAATTGAACGAAAATTTCACGCCGGTGCCATCCTTTATGCAAAGAGCTGTAACCAGTGCATAATGATGAAGCTTCGGTTGACGACGAAATGGGAGAAGGTGGCGACGAGCACTCTGGGATGTTCACTGGTTACGAGCTGAAGCTGCTGAACGAACGCCATGCAACGGCTTTGAATCAAGGCTGGACTTCCCTCCATTTCGGGAAAGAAGTTGAGAAGTTGGGCGAGCCAATTTGAGATCGTCCTTCCAATTTGAATCCCACGTTCCTCTCTCAGTTTCCTATCCGAGCACGACTCTTGAGATCTTGAGACACTGGGCTCAATGCTGTCTGCTTCCATCGCGGCACGGGACATTCACGATGGATTGGATGATTGTACTTACCTTGTCCAGCGTGGCGCTGCATACGAATCAACTTGATCATTTGATCTAGAATGATCTATCGTTCAATCATACTCGTCTCGAGTTCTCCAATTTCAGCGTTCTCGTACAGAATGTCGTTTGTTCGGATTTTCGTGTGTCCAGGCCATCTTGATCTCACTCCTAAACGCATCTCTGCTCGTATCACCAACCCAAGGTAGATTTTCCACTATGTCGCAAATCAGTATTTAGGATGGTTTAGTTGACGATCAACATCGATGAACAGATCGTAACGGGTTGTATCATATCCATCCTATCGGCGACTTTGCTACTCGCCTGAGGTGCGTAAATGTTTGGCCGTAGGCTGAGATGCTGAAGTTCACCTAATAATTTGCAGCTGATTGCGATCGCAGAGACTTTGCAGCGCTACATCATCTTGCAGTCGACGCCGCATCGGCGGAACTTCTCTTGACCGTGACGTTGTGGCACGCAGGTGAGAGGTGTTGCACACCACATCATTTTGACCCACGAATTCATTGTAGTTTGCGATAGTAGTATCTTGTCATGCGTCAGACCGAAAAAGAACGCCTACATGACCTTGATAATTATGTGATGAACTACATCCCAATCCACCTCGTGCGCCTATCAGACATGGCCCTTGTTAGTCGCGAAGATGTGAGGGAGCACTTCAAGGCGCGTTTTCTCCAGTCTGACGGTCCCCCGTCCGAAACTGTCAAATATGCCACTCTGTCTCACCGATGGGGCCAAGGAGAGCCCACCTACGCTACATTTGAAGAGATGAAGAAGTCCGCGCGTAAAACTCCAGGACTCGAAAAGCTGATGAATTTCTGCGAAAAGGCCAAGGAGTGCGGTGCGGAATTTGCGTGGTCGGACACGTGCTGCATCGACAAGAGCAGCAGTGCCGAACTCGACGAGTCGATTCGTTCCATGTTCAAGTGGTATCGCAACTCGCACGTCTGCATCGTCTATCTGGCGCAAAGCGAAACCATCGAGGATGTATTGCATGATGAATGGATGGAGAGAGGCTGGACGTTGCAGGAACTCCTTGCACCTATCCGTATCAAATTCTTTAACAAGCGCTGGATAGCCATCACTCGTAATAACAACGACAAAGATCACTCCAAGATGATGGATACTCTGAACAGAGCCACTGGCATCCCTCATGGTGATCTCCGTCGCTTCAATAATATATCTCCATCCAACGTGGATAAACGGATGACGTGGGCAGCCAAACGCAAAACAACAAGGGTTGAAGACGTGGCCTACTCCCTGATGGGAATATTTCGCGTTAGCATGCAGATCGCGTATGGAGAAGGAGGAGACAGCGCCTTTGGCAGGCTCATCGAAGCCATCATGCAGGCTGGTGACCCTTCTGTCCTCAACTGGAAGGGCGAGTCTGCAAGTTATTGCAACTATTCGCGTGCTATTCCTCAATCGCCACGGTGCTTCGTGGGCGATGGACTTTTGAGTTACCGTGGCCAACTGGAGATGACTATGACCAGTCTTGGACTGCGAGTGCCTCTAGTGATGCTCCCTCTCAATTTCCATTCCTTTTATCTCTCGGGGGATAAGGAAATCCTGAAATTTGAATGCTCGCTGTGTCCAGCCCTCAAGATTAATATTAAAAGTCCCTACAACCCGGGCTACGGCCACACCTTCAAAGAGCCCGGAAGGCACTATGCAGTCGGGATTGTCAATTATTCCCTTATCGGTGATGGGTCGCGCGAAGTCCTAAAGATCTCGGGCAAGTCGGCTGGCTTCATCTTGATGAAAAGTGTTGACGACACCCCACCCGACCCTCCTTCAAGACCTGCCAGCTGTGTTGGGCTTCGATTTGTCTCTCCCCCGCAGCGGGAGCTGTGTCCGTGGGAGGCGATAGAAGGGGGCTTGGTCGAGGTCAAATTCCCGAAAATTAACAGTAACGACATTTTTTACATTGGTCGTGAGTACCTGGAGACTGTCTACATATAGTAGTGGCTCTACGATAGCGAACATCGTCAGTACTAAGTAATTGTAAGCAGTGTTACTAACGTTTGGAATATCGGGCTGTCGTCTGCTTGAGATAGCATTTATATATACACAGTGTAGATCGACGACCTTATGCATAATTAGCACCCGTTGGCCCTTGAGAACAGCGCCATGCGGGTCATGTTCCCTTCGAGTTCAGAGCGTCGTTTGTGAGTTGCGATCATTGGATCTATTTGGCCACGGATAGTCCAGATTTGCGGTTGTAAGAACAAAACATGTAGGTGAGCACTGGATGAAATGTCTGAGATGGTCACAGCAAGCGCAAGAAACCAAATGATGAGGTACGGTGAGCATGCTGCCAGAATCTTGAATCAAATAATGAGCTATTGCATAGGGAGAGGAACTAGCTGCGATGACTTACCCGCATTCCGTTCATTAGAAGACACAACAAACCCGACTGAAGACTGATAGGACTGCCAACATACGTTGTGATTAGTCCTATTTTGAACGCACCGCAAGAATCAGTTCATAAATATCATTGAAAGATAATTATCATACTGACATCCGATAGCATAAAAACGGCCCACACAGATATATCGATCAGCATCCCTACGATGAGTCACCACACGGAGTGTCCGCTGAGCCGAACACTGATCGAACCACGTTCATTGGCATCGCATCTCTGCAGCCGTACACTTCATTAGACAACAAACCCACAAAAGAAACGAGAAACACGATCCACCTCTTCTGATCTGGCGCGAAACTGTCATAGATAGGGCGGACATCAGCAGGGGTCTTTCTTCTGAAACCACCTTGAATCGCTAGCTGAGCCTTGCATACAGCGCGGAAGAGCTTTATATCATTTAACATGACCAGCCCCCGCCAGGAATCAGGGTGACATCAGATGAAAACGTCATCCTTATCAAGATACATAAGTGGTATAGTTACGGATCGGAAGAAGCACTCGTCAGAGGTGCAGAGTGGCTCACCGAAGTGGTTTTTAGGTTTTTGCTGCCTCGAGGTAATGAAGAAGCTAGAGCTTCGTTGTGTATTCTCAGCGAGTTCTGAAATTGGTGCGGCGTTAGATAAATATTGAAAAAATAATGTGCCCTCGAACTACACGTTATCTTCCGACTCAAGGAGAGCAGCGATGATGTCCGTCCACGCAACACCTATGCGCTCGATGGATTGGACGATGAGAACAGTCGCAGCGGATATAATAAGTGACCGGATCGCTCTGGCAGGTAGATGAATGAGTTCAATCACGATATCCGCGCTATATCCTGTCCTGGAGATCGCACGAATTGCCAGAATAACAGACTCCGCAAGGAAATCGACATCTCCATGCTTCCCCTTCATGTAGCACGCGTCCATTCTCGAGATAATGATATCCAGGGCAGAGAGCCAATCGTTGAGCGCCTTGTCGAGCGTCTCCTGCGAGGATGGCTCTCCACCTGGGTTGGCTGCGAGCTTCTCATAGAATTTTTTGCGGGGCGGGCAATATCCAATAGCGGTCTACGACGCACAAAAATCGAAATCAAATTATGCATCGCCGAGAAATTAATGATGAATGTTGAACATCAACCCTGCAGCTTTCATCATAGCTCCGTATACAGTGAAAAATCCTCCGCCGCGGTGTATATGCCTGAGAGTGATATCGTATCCCTTCGTGAAGACGACTTTGAGCTCCTCAGATGGGTTTCTCTGTGCTTGCTGAAGGGATTTGCACGTGAAAGCGAGGGAACGAAGAAGTCAGATGACTCGGAGGCCCTCTGTCGCGCTTCCCACTATGTTTGTATTCTCGCTAGCCACCAGTTTCTCTAGTATCGCGGACAGTGACGAGACTGCATTGTACTGGTCACAGGCTTTCTGGTAGAGGAGTTGGATGAGCGACCTAATCAGTGATCTTGCATTGAGACGCCCACCTTGATGTTACCCTGGATTTCGCTGATGACCGTGACAGGCAAGAAAACCTGAGCAAACAGAGCTCATGAGGCCAGTGGGTTCCTCTGTAAAATATCGATCAGACGTCGCAGTGTTGATGGCGTAGTGATACTAACTAGCATGACACCACCAGCAGCTTCGAGGGATGCAAGATTATCGACACCAGCATCGGTGATGGACACATCGTTAAACGATCCATAGATAGAAAGTTACCTAGCTCAACCGCCGCCCGACACGTCACATGACCTTTGTCCCACGACTCACCACACTTAACATCACTTCGCACATTGCTGAGATGTTCGTACTCGCTGTGGGAAACAGTGAGCTCGAGTACTACATTGTTTTAACATATTTTTTCTTTCACTACACCCCTAAATATCACATGAAATAAGATCAAATTCTTTTTGAGATCTACATAGGTTCGCAAGCCTTACATGAAGTGTACAAAGGTTGTATGGAGGCTAGACCAGTATCATAGCTCCTGCACCTCATCCACTGGCCCCAGAACAATGCTCCCTGGTTGAAAACATTCAATTTAATCATAATAACACATCTATACAGTAAAAATGTGAAAGATAGTTTCCTGAGAACTAAAGAGGGTTGTCTGAGGTAGTGATGTGCAAGGCCTGGCTTCAGGCCATACACCGTGCCTTGGGGTACTGTTAAGACCATGCTCAGGGGTAAGGCAGAGTCTGAGGGGCTTGGCTTCAGCTTGTGTGCTGCACCCTTACCTGAGTACATGCCCCTAATTTCAGATTGTAGTCCAACTTGAGTTCTATGAGCTCTGACAGGACATCAGAGGGAAGGCTCTCCAAAGGAGGGCTGATGGACTACCAGGTGGGCGTGGGAACATTGGGTGGAGGTTGGTCCGCCCAACAGGAGAGGGTCAGAGGACTACTGCAGTTGGAACTAACAGTAGGAGTGGAGCAGATAGAACTACTTGGATGAAGTCTGAAGCAGAGCGGAAGTGGAGAGGACGGATGTACAAGAGTACTGGGCTCAAGTCTGAGGTGTGGGAAAGGCGGACAAGGTGCAGGAAGTTGGATAAACAGAGAAGGCAGCCAACATAGGGAGTCAATCCCCTAGGCTGGCAAGCAGGAGTTCTCAAGGGTAATGCCCAAGAACAAGGAAAAGAGAGCAGGGCTTAGAAAAGGTAATATTCAGACTGAGGATCTACAGACAGATGTACATATGTTTATATACTCTAAGTAAGTAGCATAGCATAGCAGAAGGCTATGTGCTGAGTGTACAGAATTACTAGAAAGATGACTGAGACATACAAGAAAGAGGCTTGGAGAACAGTATGTACGTGATGGATCAATAATCACTTGGGTATAGGGATTACCAGTGATCTGAAAGGAGGAACTATGATACCAAAAGGAGGTAGGACCAGTTGAGTAGTTCCTAGTCTAGAAGTGGACTGGTGAGGCGGTCGGACAGACTAATAGTTGGGGGGACTGATATGAGAGAAACTGGAGGAACCAAGTGGGTTGGAAAAGCGGAGATGGTGGAGGGAGTAGGAATAGGATCAGGTGGACCGACAGAGCGGAGGAGCAGAGCTCCAGATAGGGTCGGATGGTAGGGATATGGTGTCAGAGGAAATAGAGGTAGTGTTGGAGGAGTGGAGCAGAGTTGGGCGGACATTGCAGGGCTAGTCCTGCTGAGCACATAATGCAGTAACATATACCCGTCTCAGATGGGCAGCCGGGCGTGACAATGTACCAATAGAGACGGGCCACCCGGTGCCGGCCCATGGCAATAATTGTACCGTGTTAGACGAGTGGGCCGAGGGGGTGGAGTGTCCAAGGCAAACGGATGGGCCAGGTGTATATAGTATAGATGGTAGTATAGCAATGTACTATATAGGAAATTATGAATAGTAGTAGTGAATCCAGTGTGTGATAGATGAGTGGGCCGGAGGAATGGAGTGCAATATAGACGAGTGGGCCGGGGAACTGGGGTGTGATGGAGACGAGTGGGCCGGTAAATGAGGTGCAATGGAGACGAGTGGGCTGGTACATAAGGTGCAATGAAGACGAGGGGGCCGGAGAATAGGGTGCAATTGAGACGAGTGGGCCGGTATAGCAGGTGCAATGGAGACGGGTGGGCCGGTATAGCAGGTGCAATGGAGATGGGTGGGCCGGTAAATATGGTGCAATTAAGACGAGTGGGCCGGTATAGCAGGTGCAATGGAGACGGGTGGGCCGGTAAAGGAGGTGCAATGAGGACGAGTCGGCCGGTGTTATTGGGTGCAATGAAGACGAGTCGGCCGGTGATATGGGGTGCAATGAAGACGAGCTGGCCGATGATATGGGGTGCAATGAAGACAAGTGGGCCGGTGATATGGGGTGCAATGAAGACGGGTGGGCCGGCATTATAGGGCGCAATGGAGATGGGTGGGCCAGTGATATAGGGTGCAATGAAGACGAGTGGGCCGGTGATATGGGGTGCAATGAAGACGGGTGGGCCGGCATGATAGGGTGCAATGGAGACGGGTGGGCCGGTATTATGGGGTGCAACAATGACCGGTATTTATGTAACCGGTTGCTTGTGGTAACATAGCACTCAATCCGGCGATTCCACCGGTGGTCTGATCATGTAAAATGGTTAAGATTTGACAAAGTTATGAGCCCTACAAGGGAAAGCCATAAATTTAGAGGATATTATGATATATTGTATCTAGACCATTGCAACCGGTATTTTTTGACCGGTATTTACATGACCGGTTGCTTGTGGTAACATAGCACTCAATCCGGTGATTCCACCGGTGGTCTGACCATGTAACATAGTTAAGATTTGACAAAGTTAGGAGCCTTACAAGAGAAAGTCACAAAGTCAGAGGATATATCATATCTAGACCATTGTGACCGGGATTTTTCAACCGGTAGTTATGTGACCAGTTGCTTGTGGTGACATAGCACTCAGTCCGGTGATTCCACCGGTGGCCTGACCATGTAAAATGGTTAAGATTTGACAAAGTTATGAGTCTTACAACAAGAGAAAGTGACAATTTCAGAGGATATATCATGTCTAGACCATTGTGTCCGGTATTTATGTGACCGGTTGTTTATAGTAAAACATAGCACTCAATCTGGTGATTCCACTGGTGGTCTGACCATGTAAAATGGTTAAGATTTGACAAAGTTATGAGCCCTACAAGAGAAAGCCATAAATGTAGAGGATATTATGATGTATTGTATCTAGACCATTGCAACCGGTATTTTTTGACCGGTATTTACGTGACCGGTTGCTTGTGGTAATGTAGCACTCAATCCGGTGATTCCACCAGTGGTCTGACCATGTAAAATGGTTAAGATTTGACAAAGTTATGAGCCTTACAACAAGAGAAAGTGACAATTTCAGAGGATATATCATGTCTAGACCATTGTGTCCGGTATTTATGTGACCGGTTGTTTCTAGTAACAGTACTCAATCCGGTGATTTCACCGGTGGTCTGATCATGTAAAATGGTTAATATTTGACAAAGTTATGAGTGCTACAAGAAAAAGTCACAAATTCACTGGCAGAGGATATATGATATCTAGACCATTGTGACCAGGATTTTTCAACCGGAAGTTATGTGACCAGTTGCTTGTGGTAGCATAGCACTCAATCCGGTGATTCCACCGGTGGTCTGATCATGTAAAATGGTCAAGATTTGACAAAGTTATGAGTGCTACAAGAAAAAGTCACAAATTCACTGGCAGAGGATATATGATATCTAGACCATTGTGACCGAGATTTTTCAACCGGAAGTTATGTGACCGGTTGCTTGTGGTAACATAGCACTCAATCCGGTGATTTTACCGGTGGTCTGATCATGTAAAATGGTCAAGATTTGACAAAGTCATGAGCCCTACAAGAGAAAGTCATGAATTTAGAGGATATATGATATCTACAGTATTGTGACCGGGATTTTTCAACCGGTAGTTATGTGACCAGTTGCTTGTGGTAGCATGGCACTCAATCCGGTGATTCCACCGGTGGTCTGATCATGTAAAATGGTCAAGATTTGACAAAGTTATGAGTGCTACAAGACAAAGTCACAAATTCACTGGCAGAGGATATATGATATCTAGACCATTGTGACCGGTATTTTTTGACCGGTAGTTATGTGACCGGTTGCTTGTGGTAACATAGCACTCAATCCGGTGATTTTACCGGTGGTCTGATCATGTAAAATGGTCAAGATTTGACAAAGTTATGAGCCTACAAGAGAAAGCCACACATTCAGAGGATATTATGATATATTGTATCTAGACCATTGTAACTGGTATTTTTTGACCATTATTTATGTGACCGGTTGCTTGTGGTAACATAGCAGTCAATCCGGTGATTCCACCGGTGGTCTGATCATGCAAAATCATTAAGATCTGACAAACTTATGAGCCTTACAAGATAAAGCCACAGATTTAGAGGATGTTATATCTAGACTATTGTGACCGGTATTTTTGTGAACAGTTGCTTGCAGTAATATAGTACTCAATCTGGTGATTCCACCGGTAGTCTGATCATGTAAAATGGTTAAGATTTGATAAAGTTCTGAGCCTTATAAGACCAAGTCATAAATTCAAAGGATACAGTGTTGTATCAGCTTATATCTGGACCATTATAATCAGTATTTTTGCAACCGGTTGCTTGTGGTAATGTAGCACTCAATCAGGGGATTCCATTTTGCCCCTTTGATAGGAGAGTGTTCTAGCACTGTCAAAACATATTTAGGAGTATATATTAACATATTCCACCACTTAGTTGACCCCCTGAAGGGCTACATCAAACAATATAGCATATATACATGAAAACATAACTGATAAGAACCCTCCAACACTATCAAGGATGTTATTGGTAATCAGACACTTGGGATATGTCCCATGTATATCCCTAGTCATGGTCCTAAAATTCTGGAAAGATCCCTCAAGTATTGACGGTAAGATAAGTAAAACAACATAGGCTTGACATATGACAATTTACCCCTGTCACTGAAAGTCACTGACACATATCACACACACCAAAGATTTTATTAAAAATGCAGTAGTATGTATAGTAGACTACATAATGAACCTAAAATACACATTGCCCTGAAGGTAAAGTCTTTGTAGAAGAGTGTGGTGAGGAAATATTAGAATTGGTAAGTAAAAGTCCAACCACTACATATACACCAACTGGTGAGTTTCGATGTTTGGGCTTTTGGACTTTCCCACACTCTATTTCAGAGATATTTCACTGCCCTAGCTCTCAACTGTTAGTGGATCCTTTTATAAATCTGAGACCATGATATTGACCATGCTTAGAATATATTGCAAGCATCTGATTACTAGATTGTGTCCATTGGAGAATGTAGACCCCTTATCAGTACACATACCCCCTTTCCCTTAGATAACAATATTATACCATATTTCTAACTGATCCTTGGGATGAGAAGTAGGTATATATGTAGTAAGGATAATACATGAGTAGTCTGGATCATTTATGCAATGGTAAAGTAGGGGAAAACACCAAAAATGTGACAACTGCAATCTTAGAAGTTTTAGCCTGTATAGAAGGATTCTGTAGGTATCCTGATGTACCAACCTGGTGTACATACTCTAAATCTGTCTAGGAATGGTCCCCATATCATTCTGCAGCTGTGTTCCTGTAGGAAAATCTTTCCCAGAGGATGGACCCACCAGGAGAGGGTGAGTACACAGCATCACAAGGTTTTGTCTGTGGATGTTAAGGTCATGCTCAAAGGAAGGAGAACTCAAAGGGCTTGACTTCAGCTTGTGTGCTGCACCCCTTACCCAGTATGTGCCCTTAATTTATGAGAGGCAGGAGGGAAGTCCAACAAAGTCCAGAGGTTTCCGGAGGTCAGACACTAGGGGAGTTCAGGCTGGAACTCCAAGGTTCAAGGAAACCCAGAGTAAGACTGCTGTGGACAAGTCTGGAGTAAGAAATGGAACAGAGGTAAACTACCCTAAGGTAGAGCTGGAGGACACACTGGTCTAGATATAACATATCCTCTGAATGTGTGGCTTTCTCTTGTAAGGCTCATAACTTTGTCAGATCTTGACCATTTTACATGATCAGACCACCGGTGGAATCACCGGATTGAGTGCTATGTTACCACAAGCAACCGGTCACATAAATACTGGTCAAAAAATACCAGTTACAATGGGTCTAGATACAATATATCATAATATCCTCTGAATGTGTGGCTTTCTCTTGTAAGGCTCATAACTTTGTCAAATCTTAACCATTTTACATGATAAGACCACCGGTAAAATCGCTGGATTGAGTGCTATGTTACCACAAGCAACCGGTCCACATAACTACCAGTCAAAAAATACCGGTCACAATGGTCTAGATATCATATATCCTCTAAATTCATGACTTTCTCTTGTAGGGCTCATGACTTTGTCAAATCTTGACCATTGTACATGATCAGACCACCGGTGGAATCACCGGATTGAGTGCTATGTTACCACAACAACCGGTCACATAACTACCGGACACAATGGTCTAGATATATATCCTCTGAAATTTGACTTTTCTTGTAGCACTCATAACTTTGTCAAATCTTACCATTTTACATGATCAGACCACCGGTGGAATCACCGGATTGAGTGCTATGTTACCACAAGCAACCGGTCACATAACTACCGGTTGAAAAATCCCGGTCACAATGGTCTAGATATCATATATCCTCTGAATTTGTGACTTTTCTTGTAGCTCATAACTTTGTCAAATCTTAACCATTTTACATGATCAGACCACCGGTGGAATCACCGGATTGAGTGCTATGTTACCACAAGCAACCGGTCATAAATACCGGTCAAAAATACCGGTCAATGGTCTAGATACAATATCATATATCCTCTAAATTTATCTTTCTTGTAGGCTCATAACTTTGTCAAATCTTAACCATTTTACATGATCAGACCACCGGTGGAATCGCCGGATTAGTGCTATGTTACCACAAGCAACCGGTTTACATAAATACCGGTCGTTGTTTGCACCCCATAATACCGGCCCACCCGTCTCCATTGCACCCTATCATGCCGGCCCACCCGTCTTCATTGCACCCCATATCACCAGCCCACTCGTCTTCATTGCACCCCATATCACCGGCCGACTCATCTTCATTGCACCCAATAACGCCGGCCGACTCGTCCTCATTGCACCTCCTTTACCGGCCCACCCGTCTCCATTGCACCTGCTATACCAGCCCACCCGTCTCCATTGCACCTGCTATACCGGCCCACTTGTCTCTATTGCACCCTATTCTCTGGCCCCCTCGTCTTCATTGCACCTTATGTACCGGCCCACTTGTCTATATTGCACTCCATTCCTCCAGCCCACTCATCTATCACACACTGGATTCACTACTACTATTCATAATTTCCTATATAGTACATCACTATACTACCATCTATACTATATACACCCAGCCCATCCGTTTGCCTTGGACACTCCACCCCCTTGGCCCACTCATCTAACATGATACAATTATTGCCATGGGCCGGCACCGGGTGGCCCGTCTCTATCAGCACATTGTCACGCCCAGCTGCCCGTCTGAGACGGGTATATGTTACTGCATTATGTGGATTGGTTAAGGATATTAGGCACTGGGAATAGACTCACCAGAATGTGATGGCAAGTATCAACATCATTACACTGGTCATGATCATGAGCCTGTGATCTATCAGATAGAATCGGGAGTAATAAAAATAAATGCCAGACCATTGCCATGGTTCGAACCCTTTGGTGTTGATGTGCAAAGTACCAAAGCTAATGAAACCAGAGATGATTTGTCCTAGAGTTCGTTGGCTACGTCGGCAAACATCAACCATCGCGTTTTAGTAAGTGCACATGTGCCATTCATCAGAACTATGTTCTTAATTAGTCGACTTCGCCGATCATTTGTCAATGGAGACTTACACCAATGACCAACCCGCAGCGTCTGTTCTGTTTGCATGTAGAACATGGGGTTAACAATCAAGAATCAAGCAGTGATTGGTCCCTCGCATACACCTAGTAACATGCGCACAACAACAAGCCCAAAAAAGCTTTTGCATGCTGCATGACATGCAAGTGCAACTGCCCAGACGAAGATATTGATACTGGAACAAGCTGTCATTGACACTCAAATTGATAACGTCTGTGAAGCCTACCTCATCCACTTCCCAGCGGGGAATCTCTGAAGGGCAAGGTTCTGGGGATACTCAAAGACAAGATAGCTGAGATAGAACACCGTGCCCAACCTCAAGATAGCGTGAGTTACTTGCAAGCTCGAGCGATACATATCTTCTCACCGATTGTATCTGGAGAAGTTGACATTCAGACTTTTGCCTGCAAGAGCAAGAATAAGAATAGCTCACACATCCGTGGTCAGGTGCGTTGCCTTCCTGGTACCACGCGTCAGTATCGGGTCTGGCTGATCTCGACATACAATCCTTACTGAATTCCAAGTATGGCTGCAGAACCCAAGGTTGTCTTGTCCATGAATTAGATCCTATGTATATGTAAGCGCTCATTTGTAGTGAATATAGTCAACCTAGCCTACCCGTAAAGAACTGAACAGTGATTGTCAGATGCAATCGATTCAAACAACTGAGCACAGCAGTCTACTCACCACACATCAGAGGCGTGATATGTCTATCGATCTTCCTCCTGAAACGAAATGCTTTCGAATGACTGTGATGTGCATGCAATTATATCAGCGCATCATATTCTCAAAGCCTCATCGAGATCGAGAGCTGAAGTTAACCCAGCAACGAGCTGAGCACCAGTGTCAACATACTTGGTGGACAAAGTGACCCTGGCATGTTTCTTGTCCCTGAGTACAACACTGGAAGATTTCAAACTCATTCTGAGAGGACGCGAAGTGATGGTCGTACTTTGAAGGAGTGCTTGCGACTTGCAGGAGAGCTGATTCGCCTCTTTTATGACATCTTAGTTTCAATAAGTATTGATTGGGACTGATGCTGGTGATGGTGATCCTGATTGAATGTGAAGGCTGTCGAAGTTGAAGACTTGATATAGCCAGGGGATGTAAGAGCCCGTGATAAAAGATCAAATACATCTAATCCAACTTGTCTGATTGCAAGACTCGTAACCTTAGGTCTGGACTCTTCATCGTCGAACGCCTCGATCAAGCGACCGCAACACTGAATTACCCCAATATTGATGCTAAAAGGATGTCCTTAGCGAAAGGAAACATACACGACAGCAATGAACCAAGATCTCACATAGCCTTGGAGCTTGTTGGAGCTGTCATCCATCAGGCTCCTTCCCCCCGCTGCTTCGAGTGTAGAATGGTGGTCTGCGAGGGAGTGTGGAC